>NC_056750.1:134117359-134417359 GCF_019279795.1 Protopterus annectens
CACCCTGTAACACCAGTGCTATACAAAGCATAACACAACTCTACTCACACTCTGTAGTTCCTGATCCTCCTACAAATATGTGGCTGCCCTGAGTGTGCCTGTTCACCTGTAAGAGGTATTGCTACCTGCTGTCTGTAACACTGATGCCCACACACAGGAAGGATGTCCATCACACAGGAAATGTAAAGGGACCACACCCACAAGATGTAGGGATTTATAGTGGGTGGTTGCCATGACAGTGGTAATTGGAAATACTACACATGTTTAAATATATATATATATATATATATATATATATATATATATATATATATATATATATATATGGTTATCTGGATAAGTATATGTACATATATTTCCAGCATATGTCCTGGACATGGAGTGTAGCCCTACCCCAGCCTCTATAGTTCCAAAGCCGTAGTGCAAGGGGATGTCAGGTATGTATAGCAGGTATATTTGCAGAAAATTGCTACTGTCATTGAGATTGTCTTCACAGACGTGGTGTGTGTGGGAGGTCACATCTGCTTAAACATGTGAGCCATTGGCTACTGACAGACATCCTAAGGACATCATTATAAAGCACTGCTGCTAGCATGTAATGCCCCTGTGGACTGCAGCAGAGATATTGGCCAATATATGTGGAAATTCTGACACACCCTGTACAGTCCAGAGGTATACACATAAACCCTCAGTGCACAACATGTGTACCATGCCTGACAATATGGATATAGATAGCCATGTAGATGGGTATAACAAATAACGACTGGTATACATTTGCCACCATAGGTTATGCATTCACACACTCCTGTCTGGCCTGACACATAATGACCGCTGGTACAGGGGTGCCATGGCCACATATTACCCACTAGATATTGACATACATCTGTACAGCATCCTACTGCTCTGTCTGACATACATGACTTTTAAGGGAGGCCCAGCAGCAGTACATCTGGCAAGTGTCTGCACATGAAATCTCACTGTGTAAGTACATTAAGCTGCTAGGCATGTAACAATGTACTGTGCAGGCTACAGGCAGACTTGGTCAACACTGGCCTATATCTCCTATGGGGGAATGCATATGTACCTGCATATACAGCAGGGTCAACAGGCATGTCACAGCACAGGGTAAGATACACCTGTGTGAAAGTGCATAACCACAACTAATGTGAACACAGCCACAGACACATATGGTAAGCTAGCATAATATTACAGTATATGGACTATTTGTTCTACACCATCCTCATATGTGCCACTCACAGACTGACATTACATATACTGGGCTGCTGCACAGTTTGGTCTGATGGCTGTCTGTGGTATGGGACATGTGAGTGTATGGTCATATGAACATGTATGCCAATACAGTACCATACAGTGGGGCAGCATGTAACATCAGATAGGAGGGGAACTAGAACAATGACATCTACCACAGTCTGTACATAGGCTAAAGTACATATTAACAATACACACACTGTTGACATTCACCATAAGTACGCAGACCTCAGTACTGTACAAACATCCACAGAATGTCCAGGTTATGTCATGAAATATATCCCCTACTGTACATAACATATGTAGCAGTCTGATATATTACTAGCTTGTTATCAGATATGATGACACTAACTATGGTGTACAGCACATATGCACCACTTCCTGCACGACATATATACAAAGGTTGACAGAGGTGTGGCTGGAAGCACATACACAGGGCCAATATTGACATGTTGCTCTGATAACCTCATACATTTTCTGCTGTAATGGGGTTTGTTGCAACATATGTCATATGAGGGATATGAAGTCAGTAACTGTCACGGCCTTCACCATCTACAGACTGCAATCCTCACATAACATTCTGTAGTCCATGGATAGATGCTCTGTAGGTAACATATGAAACCAAAGGCACAACACACTGCCCAGTCTGCAGATGACCCTGCAGATGGGGATTCCTCATAAACATGGAACTGACATGACAGGTATTGAGACATGTACGACAGCCATATCCAGACAAACACTGTTAAATCAACATTACTCCAAATACAGTATAGCAGCACTTACAATCTGTAGTCAGGTCAGGCACATCCCCCTCCTGTTTGTTGCCCTCTTTCCACAAGGTAAATCCCCAATCCATCTGAGATGCTGTTTGCCAAACAACAGATCTAGTTCCTGCTCACAGTGAATGAAATTGGCCAACACCACCATGATGTTCCTAGATATTGAAGTGTGTTTCCATGCAATTGGATATTGGAATGTTTCCACAGCTGTTCCACATGCAATCAGCTAAGGGACGGCTGCAATTCATGCAGAGACCATCAGCTGATCATGGGCATCACTTAAAATACACATGCTGCTGCCTAAGCAATGCAGGTGTGGGTCTCCATATCCACCAGAGAGGGAGTGAGAGAGCCAGACAGAGGCAAATACATGTCAGTGAGGCATGGGAGAGTAAAACTGAAGCATGTTTGTGTCACACACCTACCAGCACAGGGTATCAAGCTCCCAACAACTATGTAGTGCTTTCACAGTTCAATGCAGTTATTGGATACACCACATGGGTTACCTGATGTGGAACACTCAGAACATAAATGTGATGGTGAGTGACATCTGCAACAGGGATACGGTAGCTATATGGTAGGCAACGTACACGTGCCTGTCCACATGAACACGTGCCAGCATCAACACAGCCACACTCTCATAGAGACGCACACACATAGACACACTTGGCAGGGCCAGGAGTACAACTCAACAGTAGTGGGATTGCCACAAGACATCACTGTGCAGGTATCACATGCACCACAGGGGTCATATGGAGGTTGTATGGGCAAAGATTATGAGGAGGTGTCAGACATTAGATAGCTTCAGTATGCCCATGGGGGTTGTAGTGAGTGTGGATGTGGACATACGCACCATACAACACACACACAAACACACAGGGTGCCAGTACTGACATGCATGGGTGCATGTCTGTACAGGTGTGTAGTGGTCAACTGTGCCAGCAGGCTATACAAAGGTAGGGGATGGGTATACCTTGGCATCAGGCCACATGACAATGGTTTGCAGTGTGGCTCAGGGCTGTAGTTTCTGCATTTGCCCACTCAGGTGGGTATTGTATCCCCCATCCAGTCACCTGGGTGACTATTGTGTATGGCCAATGCTGTGTATCACTTGCCATGTATGTGTTCCTTAGTCCATGACATGGATGGTGTCTAGGATGTGCACACCTCCCACATGCATATACAGTGACATGTGTATTTGTACCTGGGGTGTCTGTCCCATGTTGTAAACACAGATTATCATTAGATGTGCCAGTCTTGTCCACCTGTGGCAGGAACTGATAATAGACAGCAGGTTTACCCTGCACCAACATTGATAGCATGCTAACAGCATTCCCTGGTGTCAGTGGCATCTGTCCATATAGGGCATGTTGTCAGGCATGGTATGTCCATTGTGGGTCACATGTGAAGGCACCACAGTTTGTGCAGGTGTCCATTGGGGAACATGGGGGAGGTGCACTGTCTGCATGTACATGCATATTGGACAGATGGACAGGGTGACATGCCCTCTGTAGCCCACTGATATCACTCCATAGTTACTATCAGTGGCCAATATGCAGTGTACTACCCACATATTGGCTGCTGCCTAGGCATGTGTGTGTGTATGAGACATGGAATACTGGGGTTGCGAACTGTCATTGCCTGGCCTTGCTGTCACATGTATGGGTATGGATATGCACCCCAGCCTCTCAGCTATTTCACAGCCATTATTCTTGCACAGTGGACATTGTGATATGTACTAGGGTCACGATATAAGAAATTTGCAAAACCCACCACACAATGGGCCCGGGTGTTACACACGCACACCCACCTCCACACAGGATACGAGTTACAAACACGCACCTGTCATCTCTGGGAGTAGAACCCCTACCTAACTAGGTTATTACACTACTGCACAGTTATAGTACACATCACAGACATTACTAGAGTACTTGTTTCCCAAAGGTATATTTCACACTGAATGACATCAGCAGGATTGCCAAAGTAGGCCATTTGACATGTACTGCTAGTGACTAGCCTAAAATGTATTGCTCCCTACACAGACAGTGACACACATACAATGCATTCAGAATTGCCATGGATAGGGGGGGGGTCACACCTGACCTTTACTATATTTGTATGTAGGATGGGGGGAGGGCACACCTGACTATTTCTACATTTCTACACAGGAGTGGGGGGGTCACACCTGACTGTTACTATAAGTCTACATAGGATGGGGGGCACACCTGACACTTGTACTCATTTGCTAGGATTGTACTGGTATGTCGGGTACTCCATTTCAGTCTGTAGTCTTACCTATCGTGCTGGCTAGAGGCGTACCAGTGTACTACAGATCTTAGCTTTTAATTACCTACATATTAGTTTCTGACTTTCTAGCCTTCACAACTGACATCCCACTGCCTGGCCAGCTGTAGCCTGTCTGTGTAGGCCTGGGGGGAGGTTACCCATAGGCCTCATTCAGAGGCCATAGTACAGCATTTGTTTGTGTTTGTCTACACCTGTCCTGCTGGCTGTAACTGTTGTTGGGTATGTAACCTCCCCGACTGGCATGTGTGAGTTACTTACCTTGTGGGTGTCCCAGTACTGAGGGTGGTGCTGCAGGGCTGTCTATGTTGGATGCACATAGTACTCTCCCTATAGATGGCTGAGCACAGGTAGTGTCATGTTTGGCATCCCTTTTACTGTATGTGTGAGTCAGAGAGAGGTGTCATTCCCTGGGTCCCTACTGTGTCAGTGCATGTGCTATGCGTTGCCTCTTTGCCAAGGCCAGGCCATACTGGGCATGCCTCCTTCTGCCTACTGGGGCAGGCTCAGGTTGTTCCTCCTCTGAGTCACTCTGTGCCTGTGCAGGCCTTGGCATTGGTGGGGGCTGTGTGGCCCTTCCCCATGCTGTTCCTGCTGCAGCTGTTTCCGCAGGATCATGTTGAGTAGCATAGCACATACAAGGACAATTTGGGTACATGTAGTTGATGAATACTGCAAGGCTACACTGGATGTGTCCAGGCACCAGAACCGTGACTTGAGCATCCCAAACACATGCTCTATTATGATTCTTGTTTGTGCGTGTGCCTCATTATGGAGTTCTTGTTCGGGTGTGTGTGCATTTCTGATGGGTATCATCAGCCATGGCTCCAGTACTTATCCAGCATCCCCCACTAGGTGACCATGTGGGATGTCCCCACTGGCAAATCTCTGGTACAGCTGCATCAGATGCCAGATGTGGGAATTGTGATAGCTTCCAGGGCAGCCAGCACACAAGTTCATTATTATGCCCTGGGCATCGCACACAACCTGGCAGTTGATGGAGGGGAAGCCCTTGCAGTTGATGTAGACCCTACCCCACTCACCCGGTGGTGCTTTGATGCATATGTGCATGCAGTCTATTGCACCCACTATCTCAAGGTATTCTGCTATTTGCTGGAAGAGACGCATATTGCTGGCCATCACCTCACAGTTGTTGGGGAAATATACATGCTCGCCGACATGTGCTGACATGGCATCCAGGAGCTGATGGAGTACCCTGGATGCTGATGCCTATGAAATCCCCATCATATCCCCAGTTGGCCTTTGGAAGGTACCTGTGGCTAGGATTCTTAGGCCTACACATACCTTTGGTATCCATTGGGATGGGTTCCCTTCTGTTAGTTCTGTGTGTGAGGCGTGGCTGGCACAGCTCAACAATTTGCTGTAGGAGGTCCCTGTCCACCCTATAGCGCTCCACTATTTCCAGCTCATGTAGCCCTTGGTAGGTTACCCTGGGCCTGTGCACTCTTTGTCTCCTCACTGTGGGTTGTTTGGCAGCATTCACATCTTCACCACCCTCAACCTCTTGTACATGCTGGTTTATGATAGCAAAAGTAGCCCCTAACATCTTTTCTCTTGCTTTCGTTTTGTAAAATTTCCCTGTTTGTATACACCGGTGGTGCAGAGCTTTTGGAAAACAACAAGGGGGAAAGGTGTTTGCATAGTTTATAGTGGTGTGCTGGGCTGGGCTGGTCTGCTGCCTGTGTAATTGGCTGATTCTGATACATTTCACCTGCCAGCTATGCTAGTTCTCCTTGGTCACCTTCCTACTGCTGTTTTCCCTTCCCATTGCTTTCCTGTTTAAGCCCATGTGCACACCACACAAACAGAGTGCTCAAATGTGCACACTGCTGCTACTTCCTGGTTTAACTTTTTTCTTCTTCCTGTAAAACTCAGTGTGCGGTGTGCACACCCACTTACACTTTGTAGGTAGGTTTAGACACACCCCCTAGCTTAGCTGTGCTAAGTTAGGAGCAAACCCAAGCCACAGGGCTCCAATCTGCTTACAGTATGCCTGACACCCCCCTATGATATCACCTACCTCCTAGGCTTGCACCCAGCTATTCATACTCTTACACTGTTGGGACATTCACATGCTGGGGAAAATTGGGATTCACTATCCTTCCCCTTATTTGCATAGGATTGCCTGCCAATGCATAGTTACATGTCTCACACTGAGCCTCCCCTCTTAGCAACCACTACTCACTGGCCAGGTTGTCTTCTGCCTGCCATTGGCTTGCATGGCAGAATACTGATTTTAGTTAGAATGCTCATTTTAGGTTTATTTTCTTATTTTCCTCCTGATCCGATTTGCGCGCTGCTGCCCTATGCTTAAGCAGCCGAGATCGGCGAAAAAAAATAAAAGTTGATTTTTAAATTTTTTTTATTGTTTGCAATGCCAATGACCTTATACTTGGCCATTGGCATGCTTCCTCAATGATATGCAGCCTTTGGAGCTGTCATAGCTCCATTTTGGATTTTGCAGAAATGTACTCAGTTACTAACCGAGTACATTTCTGCAGATTGCACTAATCTTGCACGGACTGTTGCAAGCTTCCTGGATCACAATATCACCTCATTTGCATGAATTTCTCCTGCAAATGGGGTGATTTGCATACCAGGGCTTCGTCCATTCAGGATTAATGCAGGAGCTCTCGTGCACGCCCCTGCAGGCTGTTCCTGGATCGCACGGCAGACATATTGCCTGCGTGAGCTCCTGCACTAATCTTGCACTCTGTGCAAGCTTTTGAGAATCCAGGGGTGTGTCTTGTCTTTTAAATTCTATATAGGTAAAACCAACAGGAAACTTAAAGAGAGAGTGCGAGATCACTTATATTGTGCAAGAAGAGCGAATGATTGTAGTGCTTTGGCGAAACACACATTAACAAATGGTGATGCACATACATTTGTATTCCAGGTTTTACAAGCAGTGACTGAGAGTGTGAGGGGCTTTTTAAACATGACAGAAAATGTAGAATTACAGTGGATTTTAAGACTAGGAGCACACAGGGGAATGGGTCTGAATGACCATGTAACCCTAAAACCAGTACTAAAGTTAAAGAAAAGTAGCTGAATGTAATATGCTGCTTTTCTGTGTTTTTACTTGCTATTTTTTATGTGCTGTTTTTAGATGCTGTTGCTTTAAAAGCAAATGCTTTGTGGATCAGTCACGGTTCTGCATTGCTAGGCTAATTGGTACTAAAGTTTAGTATAAAAGAAGTACATTTATTTTACTTTGTTGTCTGATGAAGCGGTGGTGAACACTGCAAAAGCCCTACCTTTGAATAAAAACTTGTGGATTTTACAACTGCTGAGCCTTGCCTTCCTGCCTGTTACTAGGTGTGGGTTTGCTTGGAACCTTGCAGGGAATGTTTAAAATCTGCCAACTTATTGCACTCTCAGATCACATGTTCACACTTACCTCTTGCTTTTCCATAAAGCCTCCAGCATTTGCTATCTATCTATCTGTGGAAATATTTTATGACGTCTGCTTAGGGTATAAAGTACCTATGCAAACACTTCCAACCAAATATCCTAAACCTCTGGACTTTGTCACTTACTTGGAACTCATACAGATGTCCTTCCGCTGTTTCTTTTTAAACTGCATTTCCGGTCTCACTTCCCAATCTTTTCTAACCTTCTCTGATTTTCTTATAGTTATCATGCAATATTTTATATATTCTACTAATTATCCACTTTTTAAAAGTAGCTTCTCTTTTAGACTCAACTAAAAACTCTACCAGAACTAATCTTTCACTTAGTACTTTTCTTTCCCTTTCTTTTTGCCTATACTCTGATATTAAACCCTGGTAGGGAAGGCAGTCTCTAACCTGCAGTTGAAACTTCTGTTTGGAATTGCACACTTTATTATCTTTCACTTTCTAGTTATTTGCTCCCAATACCTTAGTTCATTTGTTATTTTTCTCCAGTAAATCCCAACCAGGAAAGTAAATAATGTGGGAAGAAATAGCCAGGGAATTGTTATGGCTAGGCTTGTATAGGCCCTAGGGCTGATAGCCTAGTACCAACCTATGAACCTATGAACCTATGAACCCTCTCTTACCTATTTTATATCACTATTTTCAGTCATCCCTGTTGGCAAAATCTCCTGTCTTCATTTCTGTGTTGCCTTAGTTGTTACAATATTTTCTGTACTTTATAAACAATATTTGGAGACAGTTTCAAGTATTTTTTTAATGTAAAATTGATGTAGATAACACAAAGGCTGTAACAGTAAACTATGTACCCACACATGAATTGTTTCAGTGATACTAATATTTATGGGGACATTATAAGATGAAGTATTTAGATCTATGGATTAAAAAGGGTTCTCTTATAGATATGTGGGTAGAAACTAAACAAAAGATAATACTAAAACCGGGAAACTGGCAAACAATAAAATATTTTCAGTCTCTTGAGTTTTATAGATAGGTCAGGCATATTTCTAGCAAGCATAGGAGAAGTTGTGGACAATAGTTAATAAATGTTTGACAGATTTATTTGGGAGGGGGCAAAGGCAAGAGTTAAGTGGAATAAGTTGATCCCTTTCCATGGAATAGGGTGGTTTAAAATTGATTTATATGAATGGCTACTTTAGAGCTACACAGTTAAGGCCCATATGCATAACATAAGCAGAAGGTTATAAATCAAAGTGGAAAGTGATGATGATGAAATGGGGGGGGGGTTCAAGAAATAAGGAGGGAGTATGATCTTGGATATTGATCATTAATATTGTAAATGGTTTTGAAACTTGCAGATTTGTTATATGGAGCCATACTCAAAAAGAATTGCTTGAGCCAGAGGAAGAGTGTGATAGGGTCCATATCATCTGCATATTGAATGTGGCCTGACTCTCATAAGCAGAGTATGAATATTTAACTTTGCATTAAAAATAAAGCTAATACTGCATGTATTCAATTTGATGGTAATGGTAGGCTTTAAAGTTATGCCTTGTGTATAATCTTTATCAGGTAATGAATTTACAAGAGTATTATACATAGACAAGGGAACTATCATGAAGCAATCTCCTTTGGCAATGCTAGTTATATGAATAGTTTCATAAAATAAGGAACTTGGCATTATCTGAAAAGTCAGCAAGAAGTATTTTTGTAACCATTATAAGCTGTACTCTTCATGAAACCAGTATAAAATGCTTTTTCAGCAGTCCTGTGTGCAGGAAATTGTGTTAAGGGTTACTTGAAATGATATAACTGTAAGCATGCATCAGTAAAATTCAGGTTGTTTACACAAACATATGTAAGGTCATGGGTTTGTCAGCTTACCTGCTTTTCTTTTCCAGTGTGTAGAATAATGTTACTTGTGCTTGGCTGCCTCGATCAAGTAGAAGCTGTTGCTGTCAGATTGGCAATTAGGAAGTCCCTATACATCTGGCAAGGTGATTTTCTTGAACTTGCTTGTTAAGTGCTTTGCAGCAAAACTGATAAGAACTGTTATTTTTTTTCCAGATGTTTGTTTATCTTTTACAGTTATGCCGTCAATTTACTTACCTTGCCTTAGAGTTGTATTATTGAACCTGCCTCAGTAACACCCTTACATTCCTTTGTTATGCCTTCACTATGCATCTTTCAGCTGTCACTCTGTTGGATTGATGTATTAATTATACCCTATACATTCTATTCCTCATTTACCTCCATTAAAATCTGCTTCAGTTCCTCTAATTCATTTTCTTAACAACACTTTATTCTTAGTATTACTGCATCTCTTTTTGCTCATTTTATTTATTCATATTTTCATCCTTAAATACTTTTCTAAATATTTTTTCTGTTAACTGATATATATCTTTCCATTTTTATCCCCTAAGCTTACATAAAAGCCACATTCTCTCTTTCTTTAACTGCCAGTAATCAAATTATTTCATCTTTTTTTTTTCCTTTGACACCCCACATCTTTTTTATTTCATACATTTATTCTTTGCTTGTTTGAGTAATTTGGTGAATATCTTTCTAACTCCTGCCTTTCAAGGTACTATGATAATCATACATCTGTGTCACATTTTCAGTAATAAGTTTATTTTTGTTTTATACACAACACAGCCTCATTTCTTATTTTTGTTTTTAGCTTGTTTGACCATTGTCCTCATGATGCATAAAAAAGTTTACCACTTGATGATGATCTCAGAATTGCAAGATGTAGCTCACAGACCTCTAGATTTGTTCTGCATTGGTTTAGAACATCTCATCACTCACCACTTTATTTCAATTTCATTCAAACATTGCCTTCACTCTATGATGATCTGCAAAGGCATTACACAGTATTTCTCTTTTATTGTTTGTGTTCTTTTTTCAGATACATCATCTTGATCTGTACTATTCCTCTTTTAGATGTATATCATTAACACCAATAATGATTAATTTGACTGCTGTAAAATATATTATTTTCTGATACCCTTACCTCATTTTCTTTGATGAATTTACTATAAGGCAGTTAAAATATCCTAACCACAATACATCATATTTTATTATTAAACATGGTTTGCAAGCTAAAAAGTCCTTTTGTATGTCAAAATACACAATAATCTAAAGATACCACTCTCCCTGGTATTACATGTTTGATATCTGTTACCTCAGTGTTACTCCCTTCTTTGACTAAAATGTCAACTCTGAACATTTAACCATTTCAAAAGACCAGCAAATCTTCATCAATGTACTTCTGTTTGTTCTCTGTAATTCTAAATGAATTCTGATGAAAATGTTCACATTCATATGCCACGGATTCCAGTCTCATATTACATATTTTGTGCTACTGACATAACAATAACTGACCATGCTTCTCTTAACTGTTCATTCTGTGATTACTTTTACTTGCTTTCTCTTTATCATACTTTCTAACGTTTTGTTAATGATCAACACTTGCTCCATTATATCACCTTGTCCATCTACATTTTTCTTATTATATTTCAAGGATTCTTTCTATGAATAAAATCTTTTTTCAAGTACTATTTCTTGATATTCATTTTTCTTCTCCTGTTCTTTTTCACATTGTTCTGATACTCCTGGGTCTGTTGTATTGGTCATTTTTGTTCCTCATTTCCTGAGTCATTGATTATTTCACCATCTGTGCAGTTCGGTCAGTAATGTTGCATAGATCCTCACTTAATGCACTTTCTGTCACTGTTTTTATCATGTAGCCCCATTCCCAACAAGTACCACATCTTCTTTTCTCACAATGTATTGATTGCATGTCCTTCATGCCACAGAAAAAAACAGTATTTTGTTTGGCCAGCATATCTTACATTTCCATGTCAACCAGGATGTGTATAACATTTGGAATGTGTTGGATCTTCTTTTACATATGTAATAATATATAACTGCTTCCTGCCACCTTGGAACACCACTCTGGCAATTCTCTAATTAAAAAAAAAAAAACTGCAGCTGTGATGTTCTAGTTAATGTCATTTTGTATAAAACAAGAGAGGTACATCTTTTTTAATGTTCAACTGCAGCAGCAAACAAAGTAAGCAGGAATCACTCTCAAAAATTAAATCAAATGCTGTTTTGCTGACTACTATATGTCAATGACTTTACATTTATTGGACGTGCCCCATACTTGCATTCAATACCCTTTGTCTGGTTACTTGGTTGTAGGAAGAGCTGGTGAACAATTTGCATATCATTTTTTGTTCTTCATGATTCAGTATTTTCTTTACAGTCTCTGAAAAGCTCACCACAGCTCCTTATAGACTCTGATCTTCTGTGATCTCATTGGCAACTAATGTGTTTATAATCACCAAACTACTGAAAAAACGCCAAAAGTCGAACTTCGGAACTCTCCGGTTTATTTAAACGTTATCAATAAAACCCATTTTTCATCTCACCTGAATGTGGGACTTCTTCAGAAACAAACAGTTTAAAATTTCTAAGACTTCTATTTATGCATCCTTGTTTATTTGGCGCCAAAAATTTGAATACCATTGTGTTATAATTTAAAGGGACATGCCTTTCCAACAATACTTTTCTTGATTCAAAGACTTGTTCCCATACTGTTTTTAAACTCATGCATCCACATATTACTTTCAACATACATTATAAAACATCCAATACATTTATTATGATTGATAATGCAGCTTTTCTTTGAAATACTCCTCTTCTTTATGCCGTTTATTGACTATAAAATATAATTCGATGCATAAAAAAAATGAAAAGTAAAAAAAATGTGAAATGAAAAATTTAAAATATTTTAATATCATTATAAAGTTTTACTGATATAAAAATTCATCATTAAGTGTTCCTAAATCATATATAGAAGCACTTAAGATGCATCTGATTGATTCATGTAACCACTATAATACATACTTCCTAATTTTCTCTCTGTTCTTTCTAATTATATTTTTATACTCACATTAAATTTTTATTAAATCTATTTGTACCTACTAAGACATTATATTAATAATTATTTTAAAAGCATGTATATGTATATTTTTAAAAAAACTTCCTGAAATATGTATCTATTCAGAACATATTAAAACTAGTGTTTTTTTTGGAAAAACATTTTAATAAAAACCTTTTTATATATGCCAATGTGTTTTTAAGAATGTTTACATATTTACTTTTTCAAAAATATGATGTTCATCAGGCGATAACGAATTCAGCAATAAATGCTGTTCTTACTGTTTATCTTTCCAAACATTTGAGTTTTAAAAGGCACATAATAGAACATTTATCATTTAAGCTCGGATGCATATGTGCATTTAATCTAATTTGCCAATATAGTTCCGTTTTTTCTAAAATTAACCCATAGGGTCCACCTCTCTCATCTTGTGAGATCTGGTGGATGATTTTAAATTTAAACCTATGGTCAGGATGGACCAACATGTGTCTCATTAAAGCATTGTCCTCCTTTTTCTGAACTATACTTCTTAAATGTTCAGATATTCTGTCCCTAAGCCTCCGCTCTGTTTTTCCTATATAGAAGGAAGGACACACCTGGCATTTTGCCACATATACTATCCCCCGGGTCTTACAATTATATTTCCCTTTTAATTTAATCTGAAAAACATTTATTTCCACTTTACTCCCTACATCTATAATGTAGCAATAAGGGCACGAGCCACATTGTGCCATGCCTACATTTCTCTGTATGATAGTATTCTGTCTTTGGAACATCATCTTAAAACTAATGCCTTTCCTCCAAACAATTTTAGGCATAAAATTAAATTTTGAACCTAACACTACATCTTCATTCAGCAATGACCAATTCTTGATTATGATTTCCTTGATTTGGACATAATCTGAAGAAAAACTCATAATACATGCCAATTTAAAATCATTTAGTGAATTGTGATTTATATCAATGTTTGTTGCCGGACAAGGCCTGACACTATCTTAATTTATGTGCATATCTGATTGTGATCTCAGAACTGGTTCATAAACACCAATCATTCTTTTTGATGTTACTACTTGTATGAGTTCCTCTATTATTGTAAGTGGATAAGCCCTATTCAAAAACATCTGCTTTAAAACCAAACATTCCTCTTCAAATTTCTCATTTATAGTAATCATTCTTGCTGCCCTTACCAATTGACTTTTTAACACCGATCGTTTTTGGTGTAATGGATGGGCGCTTGTAAAATGCAAGAATTTATTGGAATATGTTGGTTTCCTATGTAATGCAGCTTCATATCGCTTATCTAATACATTTTTTGTTAAATTTACATCTAAAAAGACTGTAGATGTAGTCTCAAAAGTGTGAGTGAATCTCAGAAAATCTGTTGTATTATTCATCATGGCTACCAATTCAGTGCCTGTTTTTGCTGACCCCTCTATGACCATAAAAATGTCATCTATAAATCTACCATAATATTTAGTTACGTTTTTAAATTTGTCATTGGTAAAAAAATACGTAGTTTCCCAATAAGACAAAACTAGATTCACGTAACTGGAGCCACACGGCGAGCCCATTGCCACTCCTTTTTTCTGTATATAAAACTGCTTGTCAAAAAATATGAAATTATAAGATATAATGATATCTAAAATTTCTTGTACTAAGGACAATTCAGCTACAGGAGCATTTTTCTGTTGCATCCTTGCTATCACCCATTCTATTCCCTGTTGTTGAGGAATACAGGTATATAACTCTCTTACATCTACTGTCAAAAATTTTAATATTCATTGAAAGAGAGATTGTTCAAACTACTCAAAAATGCCCAGGAGTCCTTTAAAATCCATTGTTCATCTGATACATATTTTTTCAATATTGAATCCATGAATTTGGCACATGCATACGTTGACAAATTCCTTCCATTCACTATTGGTCTAAGGGGGGATTTTCAAGATTTTTATGGATTTTAGGCACTCCGAACATGTATGGTACTTTAGGGGCCAATGTCAATAAATAATTAAATGTATGTAAATCTATTCTAGCTTCAATGAAGAGCTCATTAAGAAAACTCTTAATGAATTGATTAGCTTTGTTATATTCATTCAATGAAGCTAGATAATACGTCTCTTCCTCTAATATCTTCTTAATACGGTTCTCATAATCTATCATATCCATAAAAAACAGACCTCCCCCTTTATCTGGATTCATGATCCTAATATTGGCAGACAACAAGCAATCGAGGTCTTACTTCTCTTCTTGATTTAAATTGTGAATACAGTTAGGCTTATTTTTACTTAATTTTCTTAGGTCCAACTCACAACATTTTTCAAAAGTACAAAGTGCATTATGCAATGGTGGATTATAACTACTTGTCACTTTAAACTTAATGTTGTTCATTTGTTGGTTCCCTAATAGATATTTCAAATTCAATTTCTGTACAAAAAGTTTCAAGTCACATATGGCCTCTGCTAAATTTATTCTACAAGATGGAACAAAAGTCAGTCCTTTTGAAAGAATGTTTGCCAATTGTTCTGAGATGAAGAAGGATGAATAATTGTATATTGTAAAGTCATGTTTTTTGTTTGTAATGATTTTCGGAAGCTTATTTTCATTAGTGTCTATGTTCATCTCCTGTTGTTTCAATTTTTCTTTCTGTTCCATTGTTTCCTTTGGTTCCTCTTCTGAAAACCCTGATTATTCTGCAAATTTATAGCAGACCCTCCCCCATTATTATTGGTAGTTTCTGTGTCGTTATTATTACGTTCCCTTATCCTTTCACTTCGTCTCAACTGCTCACTGTCCATTCCTTCATTACCGAATTGCTGTGGGGAAGTTGATTCTTGTGCCATATTCATACTTAAATCGTTGTTACCCATGTTGCTTTGACCATTATGATATAATGAACTATATGGATTATTAGGCCTTGTTTGTGAAGGTGGAGGTGGGGGATATGCTATATTTTTAGTGTATTGTATGCGATCCCTTTCCAATTTTTTGATTTTAGTTTGTCTCATTTTCTCCATATGTTGTATGAGAGAGGTGGACCCTATGGGTTAATTTTAGAAAAAACAGAACTATATTGGCAAATTAGATTAAATGCACATATGCATCTGGGCTTAAATGATAAATGTTCTATTATGTGTCTTTTAAAACTCAAATGTTTGGAAAGATAAACAGTAAGAACAGCATTTATTGCTGAATTCGTTATCGCCTGATGAACATCCTATTTGTGAAAAAGTAAATATGTAAACATTCTTAAAAACACATTGGCATATATAAAAAGGTTTTTATTAAAATGTTTTTCCAAAAAACACTAGTTTTAATATGTTCTGAATAGATACATATTTCAGGAAGTTTTTTAAAAATATACATATACATGCTTTTAAAATAATTATTAATATAATGTCTTAGTAGGTACAAATAGATTTAATAAAAATTTAATGCGAGTATAAAAATATAATTAGAAAGAACAGAGAGAAAATTAGGAAGTATGTATTATAGTGGTTACATTAATCAATCAGATGCATCTTAAGTGCTTCTATATGTGATTTAGGAACACTTAATGATGAATTTTTATATCAGTAAAACTTTACAATGGTATTAAAATATTAAAAATTTTTCATTTTACATATTTTTTATTTTTCATACTTTTTATGCATCAAATTATATTTTATAGTCAATAAACGGCATAAAGAAGAGGAGTATTTCAAAGATAAGCTGCATTATCAATCATAATAAATGTATTGGATGTTTTATAATGTATGTTGAAAGTAATATGTGGATGTATGAGTTTAAAAACAGTATGGGAACAAGTCTTTGAATCAAGAAAAGTATTGTTGGAAAGGCATGCCCCTTTAAATTATAACACAATGGTATTCAAATTTTTGGTGCCAAATAAACAAGGATGTATAAATAGAAGTCTTAGAAATTTTAAACTGTTTGTTTCTGAAGAAGTCCTACATTCAGGTGGGATGAAAAACGGGTTTTATTGATAACGTTTAAATAAACTGGAGAGTTCCAAAGTTCAACTTTTGGCGTTCTTTCAGTAGTTTGATGTGTTTATAATGTTACAATCAGGCTTCAGGACATCAATTTGTCATATGTGAAGCAGCTACACTCCAGCAATGTTTTTTTCTAATAAAGGCCTTGGTACGTCATGTAACAAGTTGATGTTATTTCTCTTATCACCAACTTGTGTTCTTGTCCCATTTTTTTATTTAAAAATAAATCCAGGAAAATCCCATATTGGTACAATTTTCAGGATTCCTCAGCTCTTTCCCAAGCCTTTTTGGTAATAAGGGTAAAAGGCTACCACAATGGCATTTTAGCCATGTCAAAAGTAGGGATAAACAATTAAATGAAAAGCACACTGACAAGGTTCTTCTTATCTGGATAATTGTAGATTTGTTATTTCAAGTGATGAGGGACTTTGCTCTGTAAAAGACCTTTTGCAGATCTAACTTCAACCATGAAGTTTCACTGTAGCTATACATTTTTTACAAACAATGAAATGAAACCAATACAAAGGGAAACTGAACACCTAGGAGAGTGGATCTGGTTAAGGACAGTGGGACTGATTGAAAGGTGCACTGGTATTTAACATAAGAGAACAAATTGGATGAAAAACAACAAGATCATTTTGGGGAACTGGAGGAATAAGTTGTCCAGTAGTGTTGTAAAGAAGTGGCAGGTAACTGGCTGGTCAGCCTACATTACTAATCATTGATAAGTACAGAAAAAAACCTCTGACTTGCTGAGAGTTTCTGCCTAGGTGTAGCATATGTGGATGGGAGTAAACCTTCAAGCTGTTGCACAATTTCCTAAGTATTACACTCTGAAGACAGATTGCTTTCACAAAGCTTGGCTCTGAGGCTTAACACCAAACACACTTCAAAAATGGAGGACAAGCCAAATAAATGTTTAGTGCTTTTGTTCCTTACTAGTCAAAAGTACTGCATCAGAGCACATTAAGCTCACATAAAAATTATTTAAATACCAAAGAGGAAATAACACAAAAGACTCCACATGACAACTCTGACAATAATTAATACATTAAAGAACATACAATTTTAAAATAAAAAATAATAATTTATCATTTTTGCAATGTCAACAAACATTTAATAATAATTTTATAAAGCCAGCTGCCCCCTTAAGTTTTTAGCTTCAAGCAAGATGTTACAGTCATCTATAAAAGAACCTACTCTAACATGATCAATTTTGAGTAAAAATGAATTTTTGTAAACACAATTCAACTTAAAGAATGCATAGCCAGTGTATTCCTTTCATCTTTATTTTTAATGGCTAACATGTGCTGTTTAATGTCATATGAAAGTTTCTTAGTGGCCTTGCCAACACAGAAACCTTCACATAAACAATAGGTAACCAAATATACCATATATATACTATTCCAATCAAACCTGATATTAGTCTGAATTTCTTTTCCTGAATTCTTTAAAATAGCACTGTGTCCAGCATTAACAAATCTACAAAATTTGCAATTCAAACAGGGATAAATGCCAAATAGTCAAAAATTAAGATAAAAACTTAAATTAGTTCCCTTTTCTAAAAATGTAAAATTATGTGGAAAAACCATATCAGTCAAGTCTTTGTTACTATAAATGATTTTCAATTATCAACAATAATGTTTCTAAGACTAATTTAATCTAAACTAATGGGAAGTGGAAAAGCTCTCTCAAAATAATTATTTATTTTCCCTATAACCTTTGAAGTGCAACCACGTTTAAGAATTGGTGGGAACTTTGAGCCTCTGAACTCTCAACTTCCAAAATAATGTTTTCAATTTTAGTGAGATAGTACCATACCTCTCAACCTCTTAATGCAAAAAGTCTAGACAAAGGCTAAAATAGCAGAAGAACAAAGATCCAAAAATAGGAAGAGATGTTAATTATTGCTCTTGTAAACTTAAAAAGTTAGTAGAATAATAGGATTTGTATTATCATGCCTTTTCTATAGGATATAAAGTCTGGAAATCAAATGTATGTCAATATTTAGTGAGTTCAACCCTCATTGACTTGCCAGAAAACCACTGGTTTTATGAGGAAAAGATCAAAAACATGAGGCAAAAATCTGGACAGCTGAGAAGCATGGATAGTGCCTTCACACACTTTTCAAAACTAAAATTCCATTTGTGAACACTGCATCATCACTGACTAATCTACTTAGCCTGATAAAATGACCTCTGATGATATGTGTCATAAAACTTGGATGTTGGCTAGTGCTATACAAATAGTTATTAAAATGTATCCTTTTTATGAATGTTGCTATAAAAGCAACAATTAACTTGGTCCATGGCAATACTTAGATCCAAAAATTAACTGCATTACTACTACTATGCAGTTTAAAAAAAGAAAGCCAGTACTGCTATTAATTTATTCTAAAATAAAAATCATCCATACCACTATTCCAAACAAAAAAATAAATCATCAATGTATCATTTATAAAGACACAAATAGCAAATACCACCAATTTAAAACAAAATTAGCAAAAATGAGTGCCATTCTGGCAACCATTGCCACTCCCTCTAGTTGATGAAAAATCTGATCTTTAAACATAAAAAAGTTATTATTTAATACCAAATTAAGCAAAAGATAAGTCTTGTTAATAGAAACATTATCAAATCCAATGGACACATTTAAATAATCCTAACATATTCAATTTCAATGTCAAGCAACAGACAGGTCTTGTTAATAGAAACATTATCAAATCCAGTGGATACATTTAAATAATCCTAACATATTCAATCCCAATATATTGAATATCGATGTGTATAATTTTTGAGCATCCATTGTAATCAAAAGTGTCTCTAAGCCTATAAACACATATTTGTTTAGTAAATCTAGATGGGATCCGTACTGATCCCCGAATGAAATTTCCACTGAATCACTAATGGCTGGGCATACTTATGAGAAAGTGCTTTTCACCAAATGGCGGCGATCATACTATGGTGTGGATAAGGGAAAATTCCTTTTTCCCCACTGTAGTGCAATATCAAAGTGATAATATTAAAGTAGGGGGTGGGGGTCACAGCCCCCACATCGGGGGTGCAGAGGGGCTTGCACCCTGCAAAAACCTTAAGTTAATGTTTTTTTTAATATACTTTAGCAAAAGCGCTTTTTCGGTGAAAGCGCTTTCGTTGAAGTGTGTTCGGTGATAGTGGGTTAGAAGTGTTGAACTTTTGTTCAACAGTCCCAGACCTATCTAAACACACCTATGAGTCCTTTAAATAGACTTTCATTTTCTGGACAATCAGTTTGAATATACAGTCTAAATAAACTGATACTGGCTCATTCTCACCATTAGCAGCAGCTACATTTGTACAGAAAGATAGATCAATATTATTCTTATGAATTTTAGGAATAGAAAATGTTTACCCTTAAGGAAATTCAAAGAGATTAAAATCAGTGTAGCCTTGATCTAATAAATTTAACAGACAATAATCAATGTTTCTATAACAACTTGATAAAAAAACATTCAGACTCTTTTATAATAGTTGACCTCAGATAAAATTTCATATACTTTATTAATTTAAACATCACTACTCATTATCATATACCACTGGCTTTATCAGCTTTCTTAACATGTATGGAATCAGCTGTTTGTAACTGATACAAAGCTTTTCTGTCAAATTTTGTATAATTACACAATTTAGCTTTACTTTTGGTACTTAATTCCTAAGATATTTTATTTACAAGAGTCACTAAATTTTTTAAGGTGTTAAGTAATGCTGTATTACAGGTACTGTATTTTCTAATAAGTAAACTTTTGTCGCACTTAAAACACGGAACATTGTTTAAAATGTACTGTAGATTTAACTTCCTGACAAACAATTTAAATCAATTAAAACATCAACCAATTTTGCTTTTCATGTTGGGAAAATGTCAAACCTTTATTTAATACTTTTAAATGTTTTCTTGTCAAAATTAACTTGCTTAGATTAAAAAACAAACACCACTGATTTACCATATCCTTGACCTCTTCCTTTGTTCCAATACTTGGTTCTCTCTCTGGTCCCAAAATCTGACTGTTGTTGTTTTGGCTTATAAATGTAGCAGATTCTGTCTGAAAATTTGGATAGCAAGCCATTTGGGTATGAGATACCACAATATCAGCATGTGAAACTTGGCTATCACTCCCATGTGCCTGCGCATCTGCATTAGCAATTTTCGGTGAGTGGCAAGATAAAGAAGAAAAGTCTGCCTCATTTAACAATGGTACTGTAGTACTGTGATTTACATTGTCAGAATCATTGACCAATGTCTTATTGCCAATATTTATATAATTTTTAACACCGTTCAAAACGTTTCCAGAAGGAATAGAATAAGCCTTGTTATTTTTGCAAACATTATCATCACACCTTAACTTCCTTTATTTCTTTACTAGTTGTAGTGGTGACATGTTTGTCAGTCTTTGCTGAAATTCCATCATATAACAATTGGCAATTGTAAAATGATGGATGACTTTGTATACTGTGATCTAACAAAGAGAATTGTTTTCTTGAGTCTCATATTTTAGTGGCATTTTAATTCAGAAATGCCTTTAACATTTCATGTATGGTGTTATTAAACAATGTAACCAAGTCCCTGTGGATTTTATTATGAATGTTGATTCCATTAGGAAACGTATACACTCATAATCCCAAGCAGATTTGTTTGATGTTGAAACAACATTCTAAATAAAAAAAAATATCCAATTACAACAATTTAAGTTTATGTAACTTCTTTTCTAATTCAAACATGCTTGGTTGACTTAACACCACATTAGCTTTAGCTACTAAATCAGTTAAACTCTGTATTAAAATATCAAGGTCTGCAGGAAATAAGCGAGTCAATAAATCCAGATTAGGATCTCAACCTGCATCCATGCTTACAGTGTTAACACACCATTAATACACAAAACTGTAGAAAAAGAAAAAAGTAAGAAACAACAAAAAGTACTGTAGCATTCAAGTGTGTCAATCAAAAATAAAACTTAACACCGAATACACTTGAAAAATGGAAGACCAGCCAAATAAACATTTAATGCTTTCATTCTTTAGTATTCAAAAAAACTTTATCAAAACATATTAAGCTCATATGAGAATAATTTAAATACCAAACAGCAAATGACGTAAAAAGCTCCACATGACAACTCTGACAATAACTGAAGCATTAAAGAACATGCTAGTTATGTTAAATATTAAATAGAGAGGATAAATACGCACTTTATACACACACACACACACACACACACACACACACACACACACACACACACACACACACACATACATAAAACAATTTATAATTTTTGCAATTTCTACAAACATCAGTTAATATTAATAATTTAATTTGGTTCCAGTGACTTGTCTGCTGCTAAAGTTAGCTGCCATTTTAATTCTCTAGCTTCAAGCAAGGTGTTACAGTCACCTTTAAAAGAACCTGCTCTGGCATGAACATTTATGAAAAGAAATTGAACTTTTAAAACCCAACACAATGGAATGCTTAGCCAGTTTTGAGACTAAAGTTGAGTAGCCTTTGTACAGCATCTGGAAATTCATGTTTCAAGCTAGCCAGTGGGTAACCTGTATGTTATCCAGTCTCACAGACATAGTGTTCATGGTCTTAGATACTGCCTTGAGTACTTGATCTTGGGAGATTTGATGAGGGGGTAGATATGGGTATCTGAACATAATGGAGGAGAGAGGGGCTGAAATTGGAATTAAATTTATCCACAAGTAGATTGGCGATGTCCCCTGGGTCTGAATTTATGATATCATTTACCATTAGCTTGTGATATAGTTTGAAAAGAAGACTTTGTAGTTATCTTTCACCTGGTTTGCTACAATTACCTCATATCTGGCTTTGGTTAATTTGATCAGGATTCTGAGTTCCTAGGTTTAGCTTAATAATAAATGTTGTTCCTCTTAAGAGTTAAGTTTATTTCTGTGTGTAATGAGGTTTCTTTTAATTTATTATTGTGTAAATCACAGCACTACAGTACCATTGTTAAATGAGGTAGACTTCCCTTTTTTACCTCATCACTCACCAAGAATTTCCAATGTAGATGTGCAGGCACATGGGAGTGACATCCCAGTTTCAGATGTTGCTATAATAGTATCTCACAACCAAACAGCCTGTTTATATTAGGGTTCTTTCACAGGGTATTATTTTCTTTTTAATTTTGCATTGTATTTGTTTCTGAGGGGAACATATTCATCTATGCAGTTAGTTACATGTGCATAAAACATGGCTGCAAAGGGTTCTACATAAGCACTGGGATCATCAAGGTGGAAGAGGTTTTTGAATTTAGTCAGGTCATCCCTCAGTTTTAGTAGATTAGCCGGTATAGTTTCTGAATATTGGGGTATTGGAGAATGGTTTTGGCTTTAGTCTTAATGTGAAAGTGACTGACTTGTGGTCTGATTTTACCAGGGAGAGGTTACAATAAGTGAGGAGCTTTTCTGTTCTATATTGCTAAAGACCAAGTCCAGATTTTATTTTCCCTGGTGTGGACTTACTGGTCAGGGATTATGCATTTATAAAGTCCAGAAATCTCTGGTTATACATGTTTGAGGATATATAAGTCTCCTGGCTGATGATGAGATAGTTGAAATTTCCTAGGAGAATAGCATTTGGCTTAATACATAGGTATTCTGTACTGATTAGTCATAGAGGGACCCCTGTAGTTAACTACAATGTGACAAAGGGTTTTGTTTATAGTAAGTTGGACATGGCTGAGTTCCAAGTCATTATTATCTTGTCTAATGAGTCAGGAAGTAAGATAGCTTTTTAATAATATAGAGACACTCCCACCTTTAGTGCCTACTTCTAATACATTAGGCCTGTATGAGTGATAGGCATTGAATCCTTCCACTGATGGATTGCTTTCATGGGTTTTGAGACAGGTCTCTGTGATGACACATGCTATATCAACATTTTCCAGACTAAGTAGTGTTTGTCAGTTGTAGAGTTTTTTTGTTATGCGCCCAACATTGAGCAATATTTTTTTTTACTTTTTATTTTGTTGACCAGGTTAGTCAAACTAGACTAGTAGTTTCTTTTTACAGGAGACCTGTGGTGGTATTTATTCTACTAGGGGAAGTTTGAGCAGGGCATTAGGAAACTTATTCTTCTCTTGGTAGTCAGGAGAAGGCTTTGTGTGTTACACATCCTGACTTCCTGTTTCCTGTCCAGGCATGGAAACAGCCAGGAGGGACAAGGAGAAAACATGGCGGAGTCAGCTAGTGCTGAAAGTGGAGTGAGAGTTTCTGAAAATGTAGTTGAAATGGTAGAATCACTACCAGAAGTTTTTTTTTTTCTGATGATGTGGGTGCAGAAAAAAATAGTGACATTGGAGGAAAAGGAGATTGTAACTGTAACAGAGATGGAGTCAGAGGAAAACTTTCAGAGGAAATTGTTTGAAGGAGACACAGTTTGGAAAATGCATAATTACAACCCTCCAATCGGGGGGGGGGGGGGATTGCGGGATGATTATTTGGAAGAAATGCTAAATCAAAGTGAGCCAGAAAATGGAGCAGCAATTTCATGGAGCAACATCATGGAAAAAATAGAAGAAGGAAAAAGGAGAAGAGACTGTGCCAGAAAAAGTTCCAGAGACAAAAACGTATGCACAAACTGTTGGAGAAGGAACAAAGAAGAAAGAAGAAATAGAAACAAAAAGAAGTATACAGTATGTGTGATCAGTAAAAAAGAAGAAGGTTTGGACAGGTATGATGTTTGGGACTCTGTCATAGCACCTCTGTCAAAGAAAAAGATGTAAGAGATTTTTTTTTAATTAATGAAGAGACTTTTTGTGACTTGATATTTGACACTGGGCAGGCCATGGAAATGTTTTTGAGTACATATAAACAAAAGAAAAATATTTATCTATGGTCAGAATGTGTGGTGCAAGCTTTTTACAGCCAAACAAAAAATGAATAATGATCCAATTTAGAACTGAAGTTAAAGCAAAAGAACTGAAAGAACATTTGTTAACTGTGAAGTAATGGACACTACAAAAATATATGATGAAAGAGGACTATGGACTAGGGATGGGAATTTGGAATAATACTGGTTCATAGGTTCATAGGTTCATAGGTTTATACTAGGCTATCTGCCCTAAGGCATTTATAAGCCTAGCCCAAATTATTGTGGCTTACGCCACCCCTTATATGAAAAAATACTGTGCCCATTAGTTTGTTGTGCCTCTGTCCAGCAGTGACACAGAGATGATTCCTGGGGTAAACCTACGATCTCCCATCCACAGATCTAGATTTCTCTTGAACAGAGTCAGCGAGGTGCTCTGCCTCACATGGACCGGGATTTTATTCCACAGCATAGGGAGTCTCTGAGTGATAAATCTATCCCTCCAGCACGTCCTATTTATATCCGTGCTAAGGTTTAAGTCGCTTGCTCTAGTGGTTTTGGTGGATTTGGATTTTTTGAGGTGGAGCATGTCCATTAATTCCGGGTTGGACATGGCCTTGTATGTCAGGCACATGTCACCTCTGAGCAGATGGTATGCGACTGAATAGAGCTGGAGTTTCTTCAATCTGGCAGCATATGACAGATTTTGGAGTCCCTTTATCCTTTTGGTGAGGAACTTTTGGGGTCTCTCCAATTGCTGCAGATGTCGGGTGAGATACATCCCGAATGGGGCATTGTACTCGATCATTGGTCTGATAAGTGAAGAGTACAGGGAACAATGACCTCACTAGATCTGGATGTGAATCCCTTCATGATCAGGTGGGCAATGTAGAAGGTCTTTCTAACCACTTTAGCAATGTGAGTGTCAAAAGAAAGGCCACTGTCAACCTGGGTCCCCAGGTCCCTGATAACCTCTTCTGTGCTTAGTGGATTGCCACCTATATGGTAGCTTGGGGTTACCTTGTTTTTCCCAAAGGGTATGACTATACATTTTTGGCGTTTAACTTCAGGCCATGGCTCTGGCACCAGCTATCTGTTTCCGTGAGTCCCTTCTGAAGGATATCCGTGTCCGATGCACTTTCCACTATGGCCCAGTTTGCAGTCGCCTGCAAACTTTGTCAGCCAAAGTCCTCCCATGTTGGCCTGTACTTCTGAGAAGTAGATGCCAAACAATAGGGGCCAAGGACCGAGCCCTGTGGGACACCACTTGTGACCGGCTTGGAGTCTGACACAGCGCCAGCAACTCTAACCCTGTGGGTTCTGTCCTTAAGCCAGTTTGCAACCCATCTTGTGACATATGGGTTTACATTTAAGCTGGTAAGTTTTTCTACAATACCTGAGTGGGGTATTGTGTCGAAAGCCTTTGCAAGGTCAAGGTAGGCTGTATGGACTGCCTTTCCTCATCAATGGCCTTGGTGACTGTTTCAAGAAGTCAACCAAGTTCAAAAGGCATGATCTTCCCTTGACAAAGCCAAACTGGGTCGGGTCCAATGTCTGCAAGTCCCCTATATCTTTGTTTATGAGCTCCATTATGATCCTCTCCATAGCTTTGCAGACTAGACTTGTTAAGCTTATGGGGCGGTAATTACCAGGGTCCAGAGGCACCGCCTTTGTGGAGTGGGACCACAGTTGCCGCACGCCACTCCTTGGGCACGATCCTGTGGTAAGGCTGAGATTAAACAGCTGCCTTATGTGCGGGTTTAATTCCTCATTTAGCTCATGTAGCACACAGCCGGGGACACCATCCGTCCCATTGATGCTGTGTTTTTAGCTTTAGAGAGAGCAGCTTTCACCTGCGCATTTGAGATGTCCGGGAGGCTACACTCGGCTGGGATAGTTATCTCTCCTTTAGGGGAGGGGGTGAAGTTTGCACTGAACCTGTCTGCCAGTATGTTGGCAATGTCTGTGGGTTCAGTGATTTTTGTATCATTTTGGACTAATTCTGAGCATATCTGGGAGTTTCCACCCAGGTTCCTAACATAGCTGAAAAAGGCCTTATGATTGTCCTTTGAATCCATGGCAATTTTTCTCTCAAAATTGGCCTTAGTTGATTTTATGAGTGCTCGTATTTTTTACTAATAATGATCAGGGGTGACTTCCCTTTTATGGATTTTGTTCTATCATGTAATAGCTTTCTCCTCTTATTGTAAAGTTTGTTAATGGCTGGGGTCCACCAGACTGGACGCTTGCCCTTTGTGGAAAGAGTCTTGGTTTTATTTGGGATTGCCTGATCCATGCAGTCCTGGAGGTGTTCATAGAAGGCATTTGTAAGGGCTTCCGCAGCTTGGGTTGTGGTTTCCTCTGGCTCAGGGGCCTTGAAGGATACCACACCAGTCTTGAGTAGTGTGAAGTTTGCTTTAGAGAAGTTCTTCACTATGGTCTTTTTCGCTTGGGGTCCGGGCGGGATGTGGATTTCCAGTGAGATTAGTTTATGATCAGATCTCACCAATGAGGGATATACTTCCGGTGTGGAGCATTTTGTCCCCATGTTTGTGACAATGAGATCTAGTATATTTTCTCCTCTCGTGGGAACAGTGACTAGCTGTTCCATGGCATTTGAATTTATGAACTCCAGGAACCATTGGGCTAGAAAGTTAGGGCTTGAGTAATGTTCCCAGTCTATATTCGGGTAGTTGAAGTCACCCAATATGATGGTGTTTGGAGATACATTTATACCCTCCAGTGTCTTCAGGAAGGCTGTGTGGGGTTCCTGAGTTTGAGAGGGTGGCCTGTAGCATGCTACAATTTGTAGAGCAGTTTTGCCTATGGTTAGTTGCACCTGGATGGTTTCCGAGCTTCGTGCGTTGCCACCAACCTGGAGGTGTGAGTATCCTTTATGAATATGGATACACCCTCCTTTTGTGGTGTGGTCCGGGTTTTGGGGCCGAACGCATGATATGAGGTAAAACCTAATAGTGCCGGGTGCTCTCAGGAGCCTTGAACCAGGTTTCAGTTACAGCACAGACATCGATGTTCTCCATACTGAGAAGGGCCTCGAGTGCGTGCATTTTGAGATTTAGACTTCTGGCATTGAGCAGCATTACCCTCAGTTTCTTCCCATTTTTGTTTTCTAGGGTGGTAGGTTTAGAATTTGAGGCTTGCCTAAAAAAGGCACTATGGGGTGGCAAGAGCCTTAGCCAATATCCGAATCCCAGGGGTGACAGGTGCAAGCCGTCCCTTCGGCAGCAGCGTGGCTTGTCAAGCATGTCATCCCAGGCAGACAGACACTGGATCCCCTTTGAATGACACCAGACATTAAGCCAATTGTTAAAGCTGATCATCTTGTCTCTATATTGTGGCATCATTCTTGGTGAAGGAAGGATACTGCTCAGGGTTAGGGTCATACCTGCCTGGGCTACATAATCAGAGAGCTCCTCTATGTCTCTTTTCATGTAGTCCAGGGAGGTACATCTCAGGTCGTTCACACCAGCATGGACAATGACTGTGTCATATTTGTACTTGCCATGGAGTGACCCGAGTGCTTGTGTTATGTGGCGGATTCTAGCGCCCGATAGGCAGCTTACTGTGACCCTCTCCTTGTTCAGCCTGGTGAGTGGGACGCCAGTGTGTCTGACTATGGAGTCACCTATGACAAGTATGTTTGGTGTTGTATTTGGCCTTAAGGGCTGTGACTGCTTTGCACACTGCTTTTGTGGTTTATGTGTTGCTTGTGGGGTGTCTTGAGGTAGCAGTTGTTTGGGTGTCTGCTTTGGAGGCCTCTGCTGTTTAGGTAAATTTTACTCAGAGCCTCCGAGTATGTCTTTGTGTGTTTATGTGTTTGATTCAGTGGAGTGGTAGCATTATGTGAGGCTGGTTTTGTGGTGTGTGTAGTTGCCTTCTCCTCCTGTCTGGTCTTGCCAGTCCTGAGTTGAGAGAGCTCAGCCTCCAGTTTGGCTAAATAGCTGCATCTCTCGCAAGTATTTGTGTTATGTGGGAGGAGGAGAGGGTTGTCTGTGTACATGAGGCAGTTATAACATTGCCTCAAGATTCCCAGATTCACCAGCTGGACCAGAGAGGAGATTGACAACTGACCTTTGGACATGCTAGAATAATATTGGGAAATCCTTAATTGAAAACAAGGGCCAGTGGGGAGTGAGGGTGTAGTGCTTTTAATTTTTAGTGCTGACTTATATAATTGCTTTAGTGAGCAAGTGCCAGGTAACTTGAGTGCAATGTGTTACAAGTAACTAAATGCAAAAACGACAAACAGTAACTGAAAATGGAAAATGATAATGTTGTGCATGTACCTAGTATTATTAATGTCCATGGTAATAGGAGTTTTGTGAAATAGAGGGGTCAACCAAAAACTTATTTTTCTAGAAAAAAATAATGATAATTTAATCAATGAATGTGATAAAAAGATGTCATTTGTGTGGTAAAACAGGGCATAAAATACACACATGATGTAACACTGTATTCAAACACCAAAAATAAGAAACTGAATACTAGCTGCCTTACAAGAAGGGACTGCTCATATACATAAAATGATTAAGCATTTTCAACTACAAAAAGTAGACTTCATCAGAACAATGTAGAGATTGAAGTTCCCAATTTTATATACACAAAACCAATCAAAATTAATTGAATAATGAATCAATCAAATTATTTAAACAATATAATTATGCACAATGGGATTTAAAAGCTACACTAACCAAACTGAAACGTTATCTACACTAAAAAAACTATTGCACAAACTACTTTATACAATAAACAAGACTTAGACAATGGTAAAATATATCTTAAAACATCTTGAATAATAAATAATCTAATACTGTTAATATCTAACTCACTTTAATAGTATGAAAAAGTCTTAAGTTGCAAAACAATGTGATTTAAAGTGCAAAAAATGTGGCAATACTGGTCATTCATGGCTAGAGTGTGAAATGAATCTGCAAGAAAATGAAAATAAAAATGAAGTTATACAGGAGAAAGAGATAGAAGAGTGTGTTATACAAGGAAATGTACAAAAAGATGTTACTGATAAATAGGTTATACATGAAGTTAAAGAAAGCAATGTTAAGTCGTGCATTACTTTAAAAATGAAGACAGATACAGTTCTTTCTCTCTTTCAGTGGCTTTTATTAACTAAAAGTACACACGTGCAGGAGCCTCATGGAAAGCACAAGGGAGACTCCCAGGACAAAGGAATAAACAAGCTTAAATACTGGTGATATTGCTGACAGTACAAAAATATAAAACTGAACCAATTAGATCATTACACAGGGCAATTAACCAATCAAAGGTTTACCCATAAACATAAGACAATTCACATAATCATATTTCTAGGCAGAAGAGAAAATCGGATATACTTCCATAAAACGCACATTTCCTGCTTCCAGGCAGACTCTTGTTTGTTCAGTATTTTTCCATTATTCACAGTTCAGAGTTCACAGTACTCAGTACATCTCAGTTTATGCAAACTGTCACAAACTCAATTCCCTTGAAACACATGCTTTGGCTGTTCATATTCTACAATCCCCCATTTGATGCTGTGTAAGCATCATCATTTAACCTGTCATACATTTGCCACAAAGCTAGCATAACCATGCTACTAGTCTTTTCATCATTGAGAGACATTTTCATTTCATTATCTACAGTCATAGTTGCAGGCATATAAAATTTAGGCACTTTTTTCACAGCTTTTGAAGACATTAATTTCAAAATCAGTGCTTTGATTAAAATAAGAAAATGAAAGCAACAATTGCTAATACTGCAATTAACAAAATCAACTTCAACAGTCCACCTCCCCAACCTGAGAACAAGTTGGTCAACCAAGCCCATGTTGAGCTATCAGCCTCTTTGGCCTCTGAGAGTTTGGAAATTCTCTGAATCAGTTCAAGGTGACTTTCAATTTCGTGCTGATTGTCAGGAATAAATGTACAGCACTCCTTCTGGATTAAAGCGCAAGTTCCTCCTTTCGACACTAGGGTGAAATCGAGGGCCATACGGTTTTGAAGTACTACAGCCCTCATAGCAGTCAGTTCATCAGTCACAAGTTCTAAGGCAGAAAATGTAGCATTGCTCAAAATTTTGAGCAGTTTAGATAACTTTCTCAGTTCCCAAATTGACTTCACTGCTCTGTATGACGGAATTATACCAGCCCATGATATTACATTATCACCCAAATCCATATGGGACAGTCCTTTGATACTAGCATGAGCCAAGTCATGATGATAGATCCATGAAGCATCGACTTTGCCTACCAGATTGGCAGGCTTCTTGATCTCTCGAACGTTCTGAATTTTTCCCTTAGGTAACGTAGATACATGTCGGATAGCTGGAACTAGGTAACCCAGTAAACAGCTGCCAGACCAGTTTCCTTTAGCTATAGAGTTTTTGACAATTCTTGATATAGGTGAGAAATCTGTTACACAACCCCATGCAGTGCAATTATTTACCACTGTTGCGTTGCAATGGCTCCACCCTACTCTGATTTTATCAATTTTCTGAAAACACACAGTTCCATTTTGACAGACAGATAACTGTAATGCTACTTTGTGTTTCAAAATAACTCTTTATGTGTCGTAGATCAGATTCATCCAAGTCTCTTCAATCCCTAAAGGAACTATATTTAGCATCAATCCCCCATGAACCGTAGGAATGGCAGTGCAGATCCAGCAATTGAGACATTAAGGGATGATGCATAAGTATATTTTATAGCTTGGTAGGTATTGAATGGTGGATGCCATGCAGTTCTTTTGGCATGAGGTGTTACTGTAGTGGAAAATAGAAATGGCTACAGCAGAAGTATGGGAACAGCAAAAATAACCACCAATATAGTTTTACAGTACTTTAGTGGAAATGGTGGTTTCGGTGGAATTGTATTGGAATGAAGAAGTGTTCCGAATGGAGAAATGTCAGACATTATCAGGTGCAGGAACAGTATGGCTTCGAGTACGGGAAGTGATATGTGGAGATTCTGGAGCTGTGAAAGGTAGAGGTGTTAGATCTTCGGAAGGGACAACTTTCTTAACGTGTGATATATGAATCCAGGTTGGTGAGCCTTGTAATCGTACAGCTGAAGAGGTTGTCAATAGAACCAGGTAAGGCCCCTTCCAACGAGGTTGCAGTGCTGTTTTTCTGGAGAAAGACTTGACGTACACCCAATCGCCTGGTTGTAGTCCTGAAGACGTAAAAGGATCAGGGTTATGTTGTGCCGCTGCTACTTGGCGGTGATAACACTGTAAGAAAGAAACAAGAGAAGTGCAGTACACAAGAACATCATGATCAAAGGCATCGAACTCAGAAAAGGGTGGTGGTGGAGTCATGGGCATGCGCATAGGTTGGCCCATTAGAATTTCATGAGGAGAAAGACCTTTAATAGGGTGTACTTGTGCTCTCATAGAGAGCAAAGCTAGTGGTAAGGCCTGTACCCAAGTGAGGCCTGTTTCAGTAGTAATTTTTGTTAGTCTAGTTTTCAGTGTTTGATTCATGCGTTCTATGATTCCAGATGCCTGCGGTCTATATGGACAGTGAAATTTTAGAGTGATGCCCAACATAGTACACAGTGAGTCAATTAATTGAGCTGTAAAATGTGTTCCATGATCGGAATATATATAACAAGGAACACCAAATCGAGGTATAAAATCATAACAAAGTTTCTTAGCAACTGAAATAGCATCATTTTTCGCACAAGGGTATGCTTCTAACCATCCAGAAAAAAAAACAACAGTTAAAACATATTTAAAATGTGCACAAAGTGGTAATTCAATAAAATCCCATTGCAAAGCACAACATGGTCCCAATGGTTTTGGTAAGGGTTGTGCGGGAGCCATTGTGCCTTTGGAAATATTGTACTGTAAACAAATGGAGCATGTGCTCACAAAGTGCTGTACAGAAGCAGAAAGCTTTGGGGCAAACCAATCCTTTTGGATTTGTTTTATTAAAGCTTTTACCCCAACATGGGCTGGCAAATGATAAGCTTTAATGAGGGAATTTAGCATGGATAGGGGGCAGACCAATCTGCCATCTGGATGTTGCCAAATTAAATCAGGGCATTTAAAACAATTTTGAGCCAGCCATGTTTTTCTTTCTGATTCTGAAACCTCATTCTGTAAAGCTTTTAGTACTGTTTCATCAAATGTTTTCATAGATTGTAATGGCTGCAAAAAGTGACCCTGAACAGTTTGTGAGAAAGCAGCCTGTTTAGCAGCCCAGTCAGCAAAATTATTGCCCTTACTCTCAAAAGTGTCATTGGATTGATGGGCTGCACATTTAACAACAGCAATTTCAGAAGGTAACAATAAGTCTTGTAATAAATTATTGATATAAAAATGGTTTTTAATGGGTGTTCCGGAAGATGTTAAGAACCCTCGTTCTTTCCATAACATGCCAAAATCCTGAACAACACCATGGGCATAATGGGAATCAGTATAAATAGTAACAGACTTGTCTTTAGCTAATTTACATGCATGTGATAATGCCACTAATTCCGCGGCCTGTGCGGAGGCAGCTGTAGGTAATCATGCTGATTGCAATACTTCAGTCGGTGTGCAGACTGACCAAGCAGCTTGGAATTGTCTGGAGTTTGCTCTTAAACAGGATCCATCAACGAAAAGAACTAAATCAGGATTTTGCAAAGGAGTATCAAATTGATTCAACCTAGGAGAAAGAACAGAGCTAACTACTAACACACAGTCATGTGGTTCGCCCTCGTCTGAGGTTGGTATTAAAGAGGCAGGGTTTAGTAGTGGGCAGCATTTGATTTGTAAAGCAGGATTTCCCATTAAACTTATTTCATACTTAGTAAGGCGTGCATTTGAAAGATATTGTGTTTTAGTTTTCAGAAGTAAGGCTTGAACAGTGTGTGGGACTGCCAGTACAGTGTCATGTCCCAGGGTTAGTGGAACTGCCATGTCTACCAAGATGGCAGCAGCTGCCACAGCCCATAAGCAAGCTAGGAAACCAGAAGCAACTGGATCCAATTGAGTGCTATAGTAAGCAATTGGTCGGTATCCTCCAGTGCGTTGCTGGGTTAAGAGACCCAGAGCAGTCTTATTTCATTTGCAACAAAAGAAAATGAAAGGTTTAGAATAGTCCCGTAACCCTAAGGCAGAAGGATTTACCAGGGCTGTTTTGATTGCCTGAAAAGCCTCATCATGCTGTGACGTCCAGGGTAGAGGGTCTGTAATGTCCTTTTTCAAGAGTTGCGATAGAGGGGCGGTAATTTCTGAAAAATTAGACACCCACTGTCTGCAGTATCCTGCTAGACCAAGGAACCCTCTAAGTTGACTCTGGGTTACAGGACGAGGTGCAGTTTGAATAGAACTGATACGATTTGGGAGTATCCGGCGAGAACCCATTTCAATTATGTGTTCCAAATACTGTACTTTATCTTGACAATATTGTAATTGTGATTTATTTACTTTAAATCCACGTGTGGCTAGAAATTTTAACACTAAAAGAGAATCTTCCTTACAGGCGTTACTGTCTGGGGAGGCTATAAGTATATCGTCCACATATTGGACTAGAACTGAATGTGACAGTAGCTGTAAATCTTGTAATTGCCTATGCATTTCTCTTGAAAATAATGTCAGGGATTCTACATACCCCTGGGGCAATCGGGTCCAAGTATACTGTTGCCCTTTGTAGGTAAAAGCAAACAAATATTGACTATCAGAATGTACTGGGATAGAGAAAAAAGCTGATGAAATATCTATTACTGTAAAACGCTTAGCTGTAGGTGGGATACAGCTTAAAATAGTAGCGGGATTTGGTACAATTGGGAAGACAGGCATAACTGCTTTGTTAACTTCCCATAAATCCTGTACAAATCTGTAAGCTTGCTTACCAGCTTTCTTTACTGGTAATATTGGAGTACTAAACGGGCTTGTGGTGGGTACTATTATCCCTTGCTGTGCTAGTGCAGAAATAACAGGGGCTATACCAGAAATAGCCTCAGCCATCAGAGAGTACTGTGGTACTCACGGCAACTTTGCTCCAGGTTTTAGAGTCATTTTTACAGGGATAGCTGTAGTCAAATATCCTACATCATTATACTGAGTTGTCCACAAGTAAGAGGGTATGGAGTGTAAGTCTTCATTTCTGTTAGAATCTGACTGAATACACATCGATTGCAATGTGATGGTATCATCCAAGGCTGCTAAAGTAGTGTCCTGTTGGTCTGAAGGTACTTGGAGATAAACTCCATCAGCTGTGCAAAAAATGGTGGCCCCCATTTTGCACAAGTCTCTTCCTAATAAATTTAAAGGCGCTGAGGGTCCTACTAAAAAGGCATGATTATCCTGCAATGGTCCCAAAGTTATTGGGACTGGGACAGTTTCAGAATACTCAATAGGTATACCGAAGACACCTACTCCTTTAGTTATTTTACTAGAAAGTGGAATATTCATGGCCGTTCTGCAAGTTAGCATAGATTTAGTTGCTCCGGTATCAATCAAAAATGGATATGGTTTATTTTTAACCAGTAACATAACATGTGGCCCGTCCTGATCCACAGGAAGGAAGGGGTACAGCTGCTGTTGTTTCTGTTCAGGGAACCTTCATTGTGGTTGCTCATGAGGGTTTGGCATCCAGTTAGAATTCCATTGTTGTGGCGGCTCAGTGTATGGTGCAGGTTGCTCAGCCAAATATGGACACTCATTTTTCCAATGGCCTATTTAGCCACAATTGAAACATTCATTCTGATTACTTGGATTCTGGGGTTGGGTCGATTGTGTACCTTGATAGTTTTGTTTATTCTGAGTAGCTGGACTGTGACCTCTACCCCTCCCCCTTCCCCGCCCTCGTCCTCTACCTCAGTGACCGGGTTGGCCCAAAGTGTTATACATTTGAATTAGTGCTTGTACTAATTTTTCCTGTAAATCCTTTTTTTTCTTTTTTTTCTTTAGCCAAATGGTCAGATAGGTATTGTACTTGCTGAACTAACTCATGCAGGCCCAGACTAGGCCAATTCAAACATACTTCTTTTAATTTATCTCTTACTTGAGGGCGTAACCCATCCACAAAAGCAGCTGACAGCCCACTCTGTGCTGGCCCTTCGGTGGGCTCTGGGTATCTGGAATATGCCTCAAAGGCATCAGTAAGTCATTGTAAGTATTCATCTATAGGTTCGTCTTCTATCTGTATGACTGACTTAATCTTAGACCAATTTGGGGTAGGTGGCACTATGACGATGATAGCATCAACTATTTGTTGTCTGACTGCTTCAAAACCATTTTCCCCTTGTGTGTTATGCTTTGGTATTTGGGTGGGGACATTAGCATGATCCCAAATACGTTTCATCAGATCAGCTGGAACAGCGTATTGGAGGACAGCTTTAACTTCTTCTGTAGTAGGATTTTGTAAACATATGTGTCTTGCTAATACGCATTGAAACTTTGTTGGGTTATTGCGAATGGGCGGAAGTGATTTAGTAATTGCTTGAAAAATCAACTGCCGACTACGCCCTAGGTACGACTACAGTAGCCGGTTGTTCTGCATCTCTAGTATGTGCTGGATTTGGAACCTCCCTCAGTGGAAATACTCCTGCTTCGTCTGACAAGCTGGAAGTAAAGCTTTGATGAGATTTATCTGGACTAATGTAACCATCCTTGTCCTTAACCACAATTGGGCATTGCTTATAATATTTACCCTTGTGTGAATATACCGTTTTCCTGTTTTGAGGTATTTTCGGCTGACTGGACCTAGGGTCAAAAAGCATTTGCACTTTTCTTTTGTGCTGTTTCTTCATCTTAGAGCAGGTTACTCTAGGGGATAATTTGCCTGTATCTATTTGGTCAGGTTGTTCTATAGCCAGACTGGCCTCCAATCACCTGATCTCCCCATCTTGGGTCTGGAATGATTTGCTCTTCCATCCACCGGCCTTTACTCTGTATTGTGGAACTAACAGTTCCATCCTGTAGTTGTGAAGGTTGATATTGTGGTGGAGGTGCCGTAGGGGGTGGGGGGAACCATGGATTATCATCTTCAGATGATTCAGGTATCTGTAGTTTATTTAATTCTTGTACCAGATATAATCCCTTAAAGGGTGGTTCTTTTAAATGTTTACCATTTGCTATATCTAGATTCTTAGTAGTTTGTCGCAGTTCCTTTATCTGCTCTTTTAACTTTTGTTGACTATCCTTAAGACTACTAACGACCGAATCTTTTTCTCGTTCTTTTGCCTCACACATCCAATCATTAAAAGTTGCCCAGCACAACCCGGTATTTTTCCTTTCTTTTTAAATTTTTTTCGTAAATTAGTCAGAACATCTTTATTAAAACTACCATTTTCCGGAAAAGCAAGATCGCCGTCATCCTTAGTAAGGGCGATCCACTGATCTAAAAACATACAACTGTCCCGGGACACCCGATAAAACATATAACCAGCTGGTGTATCTTTTTCTGGCTCATTTATTTTTCCCGCACTCGCTCCCATTTTTACTCAGTACCCCACTATCACTCGATAAGCTATACCTGTTTACCACAGGTTTAGCTAAGGCATTATGAAAACGTCTTGTTACCCCACTCTCATACAAGAAGCTATACCTGTTTAACACAGGTTTAGCTAAGGCATTATAAAAACGTCTTATTACCCAACTCTCATACAAGGAGCTATACCTGTTTAACAATTACCCCACTCTCATACAAGAAGCTATACCTGTTTAACACAGGCTTAGCTAAGACGTTAAAAAAATCTTATTCCCCACTCTCATTCCTCCTTTCATACGTATGATGCCAGTTTTATTTTCCGTATTAACTCCACTCTCATACTGCGTATTCAAAGCAGAAAAGAAATGCATGCCACTTACCTTAAAATGACTGAAGGAGAGAAATCATAACTTTGCCAGATAAAAATTAAAAAAAAGAATTTGTTCATAAAACTTTAGAAGGCAGACAGGGACAGAAAAATGAAAGAAATACTACAGAAACAGAAAGATCTGTTGTGGGCTCTTTTAGCAGTATTTTGTTCAGTTCTCAACTGCTGCAGCTTTCTCTTAATTCAGATCCGAGTAAACAGCACCAATTGTTAAGTCGTACATTACTTTAAAAATGAAGACAAATACAGTTCTTTCTCTCTTTCAGTGGCTTTTATTAACTAACAGTACACACGTGCGGAAGCCACATGGAAAGCACCAGGGAGACTCCCAGAACAAAGGAATAAACAAGCTTAAATACTGGTGATATTGCTGACAGTACAAAAATATAAAACTGAACCAATTAGATCATTACACAGGGCAATTAACCAATCAAAGGTTTACCCGTAAACATAAGACAATTCACATCATCATATTTCTAGGCAGAAGAAAAAATTGGATATACTTCCATAAAAGGCACATTTCCTGCTTCCAGGCAGAATCTTGTTTGTTCAGTATTTTTCCATTATTCACAGTTCAGAGTTCACAGTACTCAGTACATCTCGGTTTATGCAAACTGTCACATACTCAATTCCCTTGAAACACATGCTTTGGCTGTTCATATTCTACAGTAACAAGGAAAAAGAAACAGAGGAGACAAGTGAGGAAGAATCTAATTGGCGCCCAGTAAGAAATAAAAATAATTTGATAGAGAAAAGAGTTAAAGAAAGGAAAAGAAAATTCAAAAACAAAATGCTTAGAGAAAATAAGAAAAGAAAGGGATAAACATTTTATTATGCTAACTGTTCTTAAAGCTGAAATATTAGCTTTACATGTGAACAGTATGAAAAATCTTAAAAAGAGAATAGGTATATTACAATGGTGTGCTGCAGTAGAGAATAGGTATATTACAATGGTGTGCTGCAGTAGAGAATAGGTATATTACAATGGTGTGCTGCAGTAGAGAATAGGTATATTACAATGGTGTCATGCAGTAGAGAATAGGTATATTACATTGCTGTGCTGCAGTAGAGAATAGGTATATTACAATGGTGTGTTGCAGTAGAGAATAGGTATATTACAATGGTGTGCTGCAGTAGAGAATAGGTATATTACAATGGTGTGCTGCAGTAGAGAATAGGTACATTACAATGGTGTGCTGCAGTAGAGAATAGGTATATTACAATGGTGTGCTGCAGTAGAGAATAGGTATATTACAATGGTGTGCTGCAGTAGAGAATAGGTATATTACATTGCTGTGCTGCAGTAGAGAATAGGTATATTACAATGGTGTGTTGCAGTAGAGAATAGGTATATTACAATGGTGTGCTGCAGTAGAGAATAGGTATATTACAATGGTGTGCTGCAGTAGAGAATAGGTATATTACAATGGTGTGCTGCAGTAGAGAATAGGTATATTACAATGGTGTGCTGCAGTAGAGAATAGGTATATTACAATGGTGTGCTGCAGTTGAGAATAGGTATATTACAATGATGTTCTGCAGTAGATGCACATCTTATTGTTTTAGAAGATATCAGATTACTAACACAGGAAGAAAGAGCACAAACTGAAAAACTTTGTAATTGAATGGCATTTTGGAACATGGGGAAAGAAACATGCTTGGGCATATGTATACTATTTCAAGAAAGCATTAAAATACTATATATAACCATAGTGGAACTTGGACAAATTACGGTAATAGACGTGAGATGGAAAAATATGTGCATAGAATTATAGCTTTATATGCATATGTAACAAAAAAGAGAGAGAGATGTGATGTTTATAAATATTCTTGAATATGTTTGCATAATTTAAGGAAAAATAGCAGTTGTGGTGTTAGAATGGTTAAAGAAATTGTGAGAAGTGGATAGTTAAGTGTATGGGAGAATAACCACTGGACCTATAAAATGAATGAAATTATGACAGAAATTGATTATTTTTTAATATCTGATAGTTTAAAGTTATAAAAAAGGAATTAAGTATGCTGGATTTTCAGATCACATGGCTATAGGGGTTAAAGTACAGGAAAATGGAGAATATATAAGAATAGGAAAAGGAATAAAGAGAATTAATGAAAATGATTTAGAAGAGCAAAAGAACCTATGGACTTATGGAAAAATCATTTGAATATGAGAGAGTTTTATGAGCCTTGGACTATTTGGCCACTTAATTTTAAACATAAATATAAAAAAAGTGTTTTTAAAATGTATAAGGAAGAAAAGAAGAAAAGAAAAGAGAGATATAAGATATTAAGTCAAGAAACATTTAGATACTTATTAGACAAGAAAAAATCCTTTTATGAAAAAGAAGGAGAAATATATAAAATTAATCAAATTAAAATTAACAGTTTGTTATATAAGCAAAATATTGTTTACAAGGAAAGAAAGAAGAGGTAGCACCATATTTTAGTAAAATAGTACAAGAAGGAAAATAATAAGAGAATTGAAAAATAAGGAAGGTAAGCAAATGAGACAGCAAGAAGGAATATACAAAATGATTAAAGAAAAGAAAACATAGCACAAATTTATAAAGGTGAAAAAAATAATGAAGATAATGGGTATTTAGAAAAAAATAACTATGAAAGAATTGAATGAAATTCTAAAAGATATTAACATGAACTCTGCAACAGGACTGGATGGAATTGAATATGGTACGTGTAACAAAATGAAAGCGTGGCAAAAATAATTTTTATAGAAGTTATGAATGACTGGTTAAAAAGCGGAATTAAAGAGAAATAAATATGTACAGGAGTTATAAAATTTATATTTAAAAAAGGAAATAAAGAAGAGGTAAAAAATTGGAGACCTATAACATTGATTAATACAGATTATAAAAGTTTTATAAGAATAATAACAAAAAGGTTATAAAAAAACGGATAGAATATATAACCAAAATGTATTCAGAAGAAAAGGAAGTTAAAAGTTATTATGGATAATAAGAGAAATAATTGATAATATCATAAATAAAAATGTAGAAATGAAGGTTATGATAGGGGATATAAGTAAAGCCTATGATACTAAACTTTAAAAAGGGCACAGTATACTCAAATCAAGGGGTGGCGTAAGCCAAACACAATCGGGCTAGGCTTATAAATGCCCCAGGGCAGATAGCCTAGTATGAACCTATGAACCTATGAACCTATAAATCATTATGGGGAATTTTGCAGTCATATAATGTAAGCAAAAACAAATTCAACAAGTAATAAAATCTGTTTATGAAAATAATTATGTGAAACTAAATGTAAATGGCTGGATTGGGGAAGAAATAAAAACAGAATGTGGAATAAAGCAGAGCTGCTAGCTAGTAGTGTAATTTTTTCATTAGTTATGAATGTGAAGGAAATTAATAAAATGTGAAGTAGTGGTGGATGCAAAATGATGAAGGAAGTACAATTGCCAATAATGTATCATTATGTGGATGATATTGTATTAATAGTTAAAATAAAGTATGTATGGAAAAAGTAAATGAAAAATTAAGTATAAATTAAAAAAATGGTTTAAGTATAAATAAGGAGTAAAGTAAAGGATTTGGTTTTGAAGGTATAATAGGAGGTGTTGAGTTCAATGAAAAATATATAGATCTATTAGGAATAACATTTGAAAGTAATGAATACAGACAACAACAATGTGATAATGTACTCAAAGAAGTAAAGGATATGACTAATTTTTGGAAATCATATAGATTTTCATATAGAAAAAAGCACACTTGTTGAACACCATGGTACTAGAAAAATTTGCTTATGTTGCTAATATCTATATGATTCCTATTAAGTATGAAAAGGAACTAATGATGATTATATTTTATTTTATATGGGGCTCTAGACTGAATCCAATCAAGAGAATGATTCTATATATGAAATAAGAGCAAGGAGGTCTGGGTTTAATAAACCCAATAGTACGTGTAGCATCTTTAATTTTATATAAGGTTTTAAAAGGAATTATGGTGGAAAATAAAAAGCTTGATAAAAATGATACTATATTATAAACACAAAGAATTGTGGGAAGGATTGGAAGTTAAATATGAATTAAAAGCATTGTGAATGAAGAATTGAAAGAGTACCAAAACAAAATTGTGTTATGGAAAATAAAACAAAAATATATGTGATAAAAATAGAAAGGAATGGTACTTAAGTATTATGAAACATTTTACTGCATTGATCCATGGAAAGATTTATAAAATAGATAAGAAAAAGCCATAATGATGAGATATAATAACTATAAGAAGATTAAAGAATGTAATGATTTTTATGGAGATTGTCTATTAGAAAATTGCCAGTTAAGGCAAATATGTCATACAAAAAAGCAAGGTAGCACATGTAATAAATGTGGAGAGTTTGAAACTACTACGTATGTGTTTTTGAAATGTGCAAGAGTTAATAATTTGTGGAAAGAAATATGTAAAGATAATAGGGTAAAAAAGGTTGTTAAAATTTGAACAGATAAATATGAGCATAATAGAATTTGGTTATTATGGTGCACAAAAACAGGAAGAAGTGAAGAAAATGGACTGAGTAATATTTTATGCTTCATGGACTATATGGAACCAAAGACTAAATTAAATTAAATACAATGGAAAATGGACTTTGACAAAGATTTTGGAAAAAATAATGTTTTGGTTATGGATAAAGGAGTGGGAGGAATGCTTAAATTGAAGCGTATAATGTATTGAGATTTGTAAATATATGTAAATAATGTAAATACGTAAATAATATGCAATATATATGTCAATAAAAAACTTTTTTGTGAGTGGGACTCATTTTGCAGGGGTACTTCCTGTTTCCATTCTAGGAGCAGAGGCAGTTCAGAGAAACAGGGAGGCAGATGGAGAGAAAAGGAGATAGTTTAGTGGTGAGAGAAATGGAAGAAAGAGCAAAATTGAGCCTGGAGAATGTGTGCAGGATTCTGAGGAGATGTTTCAAAGAAATATTTTTGCAAATAATGGATGTATAAGTACAACCTTCCAGTCAGGAGACTTGCAAAATTATTTACCTAAAGAAACGGTGATGCAGAGTGAGCCAGAAAATGAATGAGATGTTTCCTGTGGGGGGGACATTATGGAGAAAATACAAAAGGAGGATGCAGAGACAATCCTGAAGAGTAGTGATGAGATGGAAAAAAAATATGCAGAGAAAGTAAAAGAAGGCAAAAGTGGAGTGACATAAAAGAATGCAGAAGAAAATGAAAATTGGAAGTACATTGTAAGGATTCAAAGTAAAAAAAGACAAATGAATGGACAGGTTTGAAGTGTGGGACAATTTGCTAGCTCATTTAGGTGTAAAAGCACATGAGGTAAGAGCATTTATTCTTATTAACAAAGACACATTTTGTGATATTATGCATTATATTTGACACTGTTTTTTCAGTGGAAAATATTCTTGGAGAATATGACAAAAGAAAGACTGGAATATTCATGTGACAAAAGCATTTAACAGTGAAACAAAAATAAAATTCATGTACAATGCAATTTTGAACAGAGGTAGAAAGAGAAACTTTGAAATAACATTTGAAAACTGCATGTAAAAAAGTACTGGACATGGCAAAAGTTTAGGACAAAAGAGGTTTATGGACTGGTGGATTGTAATATTGTGTTAAAAATAGAAAGAGAAAAAATTATACACATACCAAGCATGATAAACATGGAGGGGAATAGGGGTGTCATAAAATACTGGAAACAACCCAAGACATGTTTTTTGGGGGAGGAGGACATTTGATAAGCAGCTGTGATAAAAGAAAATGTTATATTTGTGGAGAAATGGGACATGATGTAAAAATGTGAACTGAAGTGTTATAAATATAACAAAATTAGAAATTTATAGAGGGATTGCAAAAATGAAAATGAGAACAAGGAAAAGGAAAGAAAAAATGAACAAAGGGATGAAATTTTAGAAGTAGTAGACATAGAAGAAAAATTAGATAAAAAATAATAAAGAGAACTTAGAAGAATGTTCTGAAATAAGTCATGAAAAAAGGCATAGATTGAGAGGTAGTAAAAGGAAAAAAAGAATTATATTAGAAAAAGTGTACAAGAAAGAAAAAGAAACTATAAAGGGATAAGTACCAAAGAAAAAATAAAAGAAATTGGTGAAAAAGAATACATGCAGCTATTGATTAGTGGTTGGTATAATGGTTAAGGTATTTGACTCACAGACACAAGATAGGCTAATAATTAGCTGTGAATTTATGAAACCATGAATCTAAGGAAAAGAGTAAATGAAATTTTTAGAGTAATTTTTTTAGATGTGAATAGTATTAAGAATATAGAACAGAGAATAGGGATTTTGGAGTGGTGTAATACATGTGATATAGGTGTAATTATATTAGAATACACAACATTTTAACAAATGAAGAAAGATTACAAACAGAGAAACTATGGGGAGGAAAGATTATCTGGAATTTGGGAAATTAGAGATATTCCAGAATAGCCATGTTCTGTAGAAGTACAATAAGGATATTACATGTAACTTTAGCAAAATGGGAAGATTAACCATTGTAGATTTAAATGGAAAGAAGTATATAGAATTGTAACATTATATGCTTATTCTAATTGTAAATAAAGAGAAAGCTTGTTTAATCAAATTTTAGACTATGTAGTGATAAATATGAATATTATAATAACAGCATATTTTCATTATGATTTAAGAGGCAAGCATAAAAAAGAATACTTATAAGATGTGGTAAATTAAAACACTGGGACAGAAATTTTAGGATTTAAAAAAGCGGTATGCATAGAATGGAAATAGATTATTTTATAGTATCAGAAGGTTTAGTTATAGGAGAAGGGAGGTAGTTGAAGCAGGATTTTCTGATCATCTTGCAATATGGCTAGAGATAAAGGAAAACAAGAAATATATATAGGTAAAGGAATAAAAAGAATAAATGAGAAAGCATGGAATGTAGAAGAAAATGGATCAGTAATACAGTTATGGAAAGCTTATATTACTATGAGAACATTTTATAAAAAGTGGCCTGAATGGTGGATTTAAGTATTTAAGGAAAAATATAAAAAAATGTTTTTACAGAGGCAATATGATGTGAGAAAAGTAGAGAAAGAAAATATAAAAGAACATATAATAATGGTTATCAGATCTGTGATTATTACACATTCGATGATAACACCATTACTATAGACTGTGTAACTCTGACAATAAAGACAACCCTGGAACATATAACAATTGTTGGAGTGTTTAGACCACCAAAATCAAGTGCTGATAACCTAGAGGAATTCATATATTTATTTCATGAAACACAGGAGGGAAGAATAATGTTAGCCGGAGACTTAAATTTACCAGAAACAGACTGAAATAATATTGGTCCAACAATATTAGTAAGGAAATTATTCACAATGTATGTTCAGGAACAACAATTTCTTCAGACTGTAAAAAAAAAAACTACCAGGGAACAGACTATACTAGACATTCCCTGAGATTCACAAAGCAGTTATTTCTGTGTAGGAACAGTTTAGCCACTCCTGCACAGAAAATGGCTGCCTCACGATCCAGGTGCGTGCCATTTTGACATGCATGAGTGGCCCTACACTGTGAAAACCATGCAAACGAGCTGGATTACTGATCCAGCAAAGTGGCATGTCTCCATGCCGGAACAGTGTAAGTTGCAGAAATTTATTCGGTTGCCAACCGAATACATTTCTGCAAAGTACACAACGGAGGCATGTCAGCACTCCAGAAAGCATGTATTAAGCAGGTTATGCATGCCAATGGCCAAATATATGGCCATTGGCATTCAAAACCATTTCAAAATAAAGAAAAATAAACAATTTTTGTTGGCCGAACATGGCTATTGAAGGCAGGGGAAGTGGTAAACTAGTGGGAGTGGGGAGAATATGCAGAAATGGGGGGACTCAATTAGAACAACTTTCTACAGTTTGCCATTATAGTCAATGGCATGCAGAAAGTAAACATTGGCAGGGAACAGTGGTTGGTAAGGGGGAAGGCTCGTGAATAGTGCAGTAACTGGGGCTTAAGGCAGTGGGGTATGTTAATGAGGGGACTTAAACTGAATCACAACTTTTTAAGGAATTATTCTAAGTGTCAGACTGCACCTAACCGTGTAGGTGCTCTAACACAATCATGTAAGCAGGAGTAGCAAGGAACATGAAAAGGGTGTGTGGCATGCTTTCTGTAAGCACATTGGAGCTCTGTTGGCTGGTTTCTGCTTAGCTAAGCACAGCTAAGAGCTAAGCAAGGGGTCTGAGGCTGTTCACTCTTAATTCCATGAACTGAGGAGCATGTTCACGTGCAGGGGAGGGACATTTCTTGCTGTTTACACAACCTACAGGCTGAAAGAGGAAGATAGAAAGAAAAGGCAAAGGAAGTAGCAGAACAAGGGAAGCACACTACAAATCAGCAATATGGGAGTGTGCAACCCACAATGAGCCAATGAAAGCACTCAATAATGCAGGTGGCTGCATAGCTGAAAATGGGAGGAGATTTAAATAAAAAATAAGGGGCAACAGCACAAAATAAAGGAGAAATGAACTAGAAATTACTACTATGCAAGTGTTGCAAGTCAGAATGGGCCATGCAGATATAATACAGCTGGCAGATGGTTGTATAGCTGAAAATGGGAGGAGATGCAAGTAATGAATAATTACAAGAAGGGCAACAGCAGAATAAAGGCAATCATGCACAAATTACCATAAATGCCTGTACCACTCACAGTGGCCAAAGCAAAGGCATGAGTAATATAGCTGGCAGGTGGACTGTATCATAGTCAGCCAATCATACAGGCAGCATCAGCAGCACAACAGTATAAAGTATGGAAACCCCTTACAGTCTGGTTTTCCACAAACTCTACACCATTGGTGTATACATACAGGGGAATTTTAACTTGAAAAATGTTAGGGGCTGCCATTGCTGTGATCCATCAGTATGTGCTAAAGGCTGATAATAGAGAGGAGGATAATGCTGACAACTGCCACAGACCAAGGAGGAGAAGAGTGTTCAGACCCAGGGTAACCTACCAGGGGCTACATGATCTGAAGATAGTAGAGTGCTACAGGGTGGGCAGAGACATATGTCAGCAAAATCACTGAGCTGTGCCGGCTGCAACTCAGAGCTAGAACCAACAGAGGGGAACCCATCCCAGTGAATACCAAGGTATGTTTAGCCTTAACAATTCTAGGTACAGGTACTTTCCGAACACCTACTGGGGACATCATGGGGGTCTCACAGGCATCTGCATCCAGGGTACTCCACCAGTTCCTGGATACCATGCTACCACATGCCGGTGAGCACATTTATTTCCCCAGCACCTGTGAGGAGAGTAGCAGAAATATGCATCTCTTCCACCATGTAGCAGAATACCCAAAGGTACTGGGTGCCATAGACTGCATGCACATCCACCTCAAAGCACCACCCAGTGAACAGGGTAGGGTCTACATAAACGGCAAAGAATTCCCCTTCAACAAATGCCAGGTCGTGTGCAATACCCAGGGCATTATCATGAATGTGTCTGCTGGCAACCCTGGAAGCTATCACTACTCCCACATCTGGCATTCATCACAGCTGTACCAGACATTTACCAGTGGGGACATCCTGTATGGCAATCTGGTGTGGGATGCTGGCTATGCACAGGAGACCAGGATGATGACACCCATCAGAAATGCACCCACACCCACACAAGAATGCCATAATGAGGCACACGCACAAACCAGATTCATTATAGACCATGAGTTTGGGATGCCAAAGTCACGGTTCCACTACTATGACATATATATTGGGGCCTTGCAGTACTCTCCAGCCACATGTGCACACATGTTCATAGCATGTGCCATGTTACACAATATGATCCTGCAGAAATAGCTGCAGCAGAAACAGCACAGGGAAGGGCCACACAGCCCCCCAGCATTGCCAAGGTCCCTACAGACACAAAGGGACTCACAATAGGAGACCCCTGAGCCTGCCCCCATAGCCAAATGGAGTTGTGCCCAGTATACCCACACCTTGGCAAAGAGGCAACACACAGCACACACACTGACAGTGTAGGGACCCCAGGGACTGACACCTCTCTTAGACCCGCACACACAGTAAAATGGATGACACACACATCACATTACCTGTAACTTACCATGTATAGGCAGTGTACTGTGCGAATCCAACATACGCAGCTCTCAAGCACCATCCTCACAACTGCTGCAAGCACAAGGAGTTTTCTTAACAGTAAAGGAATGGAATACTATGTTCCGCTAGAATATCTATGGTAATGCTGCATGCATGCAAGGGAATGGGGTGGCCCAATGGGATAGCAGCACACAACTGACAGCTACGTGGGACACCAGGAAATGTGGAAATGTCAGAGCAAAACTGGCCTCCACACACTATGCAGTTGTACCCAAGGTAGCAAGTCCCACTGCAGTATATGTGTGGGGACAACTAACTGGGGGGGGGGGTCATAGGTCACAGGCATGGATGTCAGGATGGGGGTCCCATAACCACCCCCTCACATCCACATAGCAAGTCAGCTGTAGAAAACCACAGAGAAATGTCTGGTAAAGGCACACAAATGGAGGCAATGTTGAATTAACCCCCTACACACTCACACAGTCATAGGACAACAGGACCCGCAGTTGCAGTAAGGCTATGAAGGGTAAGAAGTCTGAAGCTCAAATGTATGCCAGTACAATCTGACCTAGGCTCTGTACTGATATGCTTCCAGTCTCCAAGACAGGGCACTATAGTATGGGAAATGGAACCAAAATGTAAAGCAAATATCAGCACAGTCTGTGCAAATGTGTACAATTGACAGGTGTGCCCCCCCCCCATATACCCACACAAATGCAATAACATATATGTTTGCATGGAAATAGCAGCATAGCACACATTGGCAGGGCTGTACCAATACACATGAAAACATCTTGCTGTCCACAATATGCATGGGTCAATGAGCTATGTGTATGTGTGGTTAAAACTGCCTGGATCTGGCCAGCATGTTCTCCTGGCAGTCGTCTTGTACTGCCCTAGGTGCAGTGCTGCCTTTGACAGGGCCATGTGCAGATAACTGCAGTGCCAACTGTTACGCATGTCAGTGACACCCACTGCTCTGCCACTGACATACCTGGAAGTCACAGTGCTATGTGGAATATACTAAACATATGAGTGACATCTTGAAGGATGTGTAGCAGAGGTGCCAGGGCTTTTGTGAATATAAGTGCTTTGTGGTACTGTTGCCAGTGGTTATTCTCAATAATCCTTTTTCTTATGTTTGCTTTTACAAATAATGGACATTCCTGCACACTTGAATGCACTCTGTACCCACACCCATAACTCCCAACCTCTGACAGCAATATGTCTGGACAAGGGCAGAAATAAAAGTGGAACAAAGGCACAATGATAGGCATGTGTTGTAAATACTGCCCTCATATACTGGGAAAGTTGGTAGGGTGAAGGGTTTGCAGTAGTGGAAATGGTCTGAAGGTTATGTACTCTACAACAGGAATGTCTGTATTATCATGTAACATCACACTTCAATCATATGTAACTAATTTGTCATAAAAACACATGTTTACGCAGGAAGGATGAAACTTCTAGCCAAACACCTGGACAACCTGCCCAAAAATGTACAGGTCAGAGGTATGCACACACAAGGATATGACATCACAGGTTAGAAAAATACCACACAAACAGGAGATCCCCAGCCAGTATATCACCAGGTTGCTGGACTGTTTACACAGCTTGTGTGCTTTTACTACACTGCCTGTAGCCATACCTCACAAATGGCCTTGTTGGGCAAGAATTTATATAGCTGCTCTCATAATATTGGTCTACACATCATACAACTAGTAGTCCTCTGGTACAGCACTGTGATGATCTGAGGATTTCTGGCACTAGGTAATGACACAATACATTGTAGTTTCAGATTAAAGATATGTCAGAAAATGTCTGCTAAACAAAACAAGTACCCTGACAAAACTCCCGCATACTTCTGAGAGGCATGGCTGTAGCACACAAAACCCTGGACTGGAGTACACCTATCTCTGGAATGGAGTTCCACACTAACTGTAGAAAGTCACACTGGGCATGCTCCTACACTTAGGGAATCACAGGACATGTTGGAACCCACATCAGAATATATGACTGTATTGTTTATATCTGTCCATGCATACAGACAGCTATGTACACCTCAACTGTCCCCACACAAACACATCAGACAGGATTACCCTCAGCTAGTTTTAGGTGGCCCATATGTGATATATCTGCATCTGTTTTGTCACATACACACACATATATATGGGCAACAGATATATGCCAAGCATATACACACATAGATGTGGGGAAATGAGAGACAGACAGTGATGCAGAGAGAGACACAGGGGGACACAGACAGAGTGAGTCACACACAATGCCTGCTGTGGACAGTGGCATACAAGTTGTAAACAGTTGTACGTGCTAGCATAAAAGGTGAGCCCCATTGTGTAACAGTACCGAGGTTGAGTTTATAATGTCACATCATCTGCCTGCGTGTGTGTGTGTGTGTGTGTGTGTGTGTGTGTGTGTGTGTGTGTGTGTGTGTGTGTGTGTGTGTGTGTGTGTGTGTCCATAGGTCCAAGTATTAGGAGACTCTTCCCACTCCGTACACTTCACATTGCCCTATTTCACACGATCTGCTGCTGTCATTCACCTTAGAACTAGTATTGGATAGTGATCACTTCTGTAAGCTGTGTAGTGCATGTGATAGCTGTGTAACACTATAGTACAGATAACTAAATGGGTTAGGGTTATAATCGACCGGCAACTGTGTGTGTGTGTGTGTGTGTGTGTGTGTGTGTGTGTGTGTGTGTGTGTGTGTGTGTGTGTGTGTGTGTGTGTGCGTGTGTGTGTGTGAGAGAGAGAGAGAGAGAGAGAGAGACAGTTGTGTATGTGAAAATGAGGGTCTGTGTGTTTGTTTTGTTGTAGGTGAAACAATTTTAGGCCATTCCCACCCACAACACTTCCCAGTGGCCCATTTTATCAGTCCTGCTGATGTCTTTCCCCTTATTGTTACCTCTGGCCAGCTGTCAGCCCAGTAAGCTCTGTAGTGTGTGTGATAAGTGTGGAACACTATAGTACAAATTGCTAGCTCAACATGGGTTTTAATCCCAGATCTGGCAAATGTGTGTGTGTGTGTGTGTGTGTGTGTGTGTGTGTGTGTGTGTGTGTGTGTGTGTGTGTGTGTGTGTGTGTGTGTGTGTAAGAAAAAGTATTTTGATAAGTCTCACACCCACTAGCCTACTTTATCAAGCCTGCTGATGTCATTCCCCTTAACAGCACCTTTGGCCAGTTGTCAGCATGGCAAGCTCTGTAGCATTTGTGATAACTGCATAATACTATACTACAAAGAGATATATAGGTTGGGCTTCTATTCTCAGATGTGGCAAATGTGCGTGTGGTGTATACATGTGTGTATGTGTATGTGTATGTTTGTAAGATATACTATTTCAACAAGTCTCACACCCACTGGCCTACTTTACAAGCCTGCTGATGTCATTCTGCTTATCAGCTTCTTTGGCCAGTTGTCAAGCTGGCAAGCTCTGTAGCATGTGCAATAGCTGTGCAATGCTGTAGTCCAAAGAACTAGATAGGCAGTGGTTCTATTCTCAGATCTGGCAAATGTGTGTGTGGGTATAAGTGTGTGTATATGTTTGTATGAAGAAGTATTTTGATAAGTTACCCACACACTGGCCTACTTTATCAGTCATGCTGATGTCACCCCTTTATCAGTACATAGGCATACCGCGCAACTGTACATATTTTTGCAGAATGTCCAGACGTTTGCCTCATATTTTTGGACTATTTTTGACAAAATTATGGTTTTCTGGCAAATTAGTGGCAAATCAGTAATGATTAAAGTTAGAAAAGAATGACAGACATTTGAGTGTCAGACTTAATAACCTGCAGACAATTCTTGCTGATGCAAAGCCTGTTATTTTATACACTTTCTAAGTTTGTAGGAGCAATATTTAGAAATTGTCTCTATTTCTGGGCCTTTTCCTACTTTTATTTATGGTTTTGTCCAGATGTCTTGGTCTAAGAGATTGAGAGGTATGTACGTAGGTGTGTACTAGGCTGATGGCCCTGGAGCCATTACAAGCCTAGGCCATAGATGTGACCTGCCATTGTGCCACCTGATGTTAGTTACCAGTGTCTCCAGCAAGTAGAGCCCCTGTAGCGATCCCTGGGGTAAACTATATATTACCATCCACTCATCAAGATCTCTCTGCAACAAGGTCATCTAGGTGCTTTACTTGACATGTATGGGAAGTCTATTCCAGGGGAGTTGCAGTCTCTGAGTGATGAACCTGTCCCCCCAGCATGTTGTACTGATTGTGGTAATGAGATCAATCTCCCTGCAATGTGTGGTGCAGAGAGATTGGGATGTGTTTAGAGGTAGCAGTTGTAAAAAAGCTAGGTCAGATATGGATTTTCAAGTCAAGCAGAGATTGCCTCTAAGTAGGTGATGGGAGACAGTGACTAGCTGGTGTCTTTTGAGTCTGTCTGTGTATGACAGGTGTTGAATGCCTAGGATCCTCATTCTGAGGTACTTCTGTGCCCTCTCCAGCTATTGCAGGTGTCTACTGAGGTACATGCCAAATAAGCCATTATACATGATGAGTGGTCTAATGAGGGAAGAGTACACAAAGACGTTGACCTCTTTCCTCCCAGATGCAAAACTCTTGGTAATGAGATGTGTCACATAGAAGGACTTCCTGACCACAGTGGCAATGTAGTGGTTGAAGGAGAGGTTGCTGTCAACCTGTGACCCTAGTTCGCTAATAACACCTACAGTGTTCAGTGGGCTTCCATCAATGTGGTATGCAGTGGGAACTGAGATATTACCAAAAGGGCTTATGATGCATTCTGTGGTGTTAAACTACAGGCCATGGTGTCCACACCAGTCAGTGGTCTCAGTGAGGCCTTTCTGTAGGATGTCTGCATCACTTGTGGAGTTAATGATGGCTCTCAGATTGCAGTTGTCTCTGAACTTGGTCAGCCAGAGTTCCTTTGTGTTGGCCTGGAGTCCTGAGAACTAGATGCTGAACAGGAGAGTACCCAGGACTGATCACTGTGGGACTCCACTCGTGACTGGCTGGCAGTCTGACTTGGAGCATGTTACGTTCACACTGTGTGTATTTTCTCTGTGCCAATTTGCAACCCCCCTAGAGATATAGGGGTTGATGCTTACTTTGGTGGGTTCAACCATAATCCCTGACTGAGGAATGGTTTTAAGAGCCTTGGTCAGAATGATATAGGCTGTATGCAGTGCCTTAATGTGATACACAGCCCTGGTGACTGACTCAAAAAAGCCAAACAGGCTGAGCAGGCATGATCTCCCTTTCCCAAAGCCAAACTGTGTGGTGTCCGGAATTAGAAGCTTACCTATATGTTTGTCAAGCAGGTACGTGATGATGCGTTCCATAGCTGTACATATCACATTGATAATTCCCAGGGTCTGTAGTTTATACACCTTTATGGAGAGGGATGATTGTAGTAGTGTGCCATTTGGGAAGGACAAATCCTGAGGTGAGGCTGTGACTGAACAGAGCACACAGATGTGTTGCCAGATTTCTCTGTAGCTCATGTAAACCACAGCCTAGGATTATTTGGGGTCCGATGGAAGCTGTATTCTCACCTGTGGACAATGCAGGTGTAACCTGGGAGGAGTACTCCTGGGTGCCTGGCATTCCTCTGCCATTCTAACTGTTCCCCTGGGGTGGAGACAAGGGTAAAGCTGGCATTGAATGTGTTGGCAAGAATGTTGGCAATATGTGTTGTCACAGTATAAGAGGTAGCATTGTGCAATACCTCAGAGCATATCTGGGTATTGGTGTTCAGGTTCCTGATATGACTATCAAAGGGTTTGTGATCGTTGTCAGTGTCTGCTGTAATTCTGCCATCATAGACAGCTTTAGATGATTCATTGAGGGATCTCAAGTTGTTGATGAGGTTAATAAGGGTGTTTTATTACTCTTGGGACACCACCTTTTTCTGCAACAGTTTCTTCCTTCTGTTGTACAGGTTATTAATAGCAGGGGATCACCTGATTGGCCTTGAGTGTTTGGAGGTGTGTTTTAGGGTTCTGTGAGGTATGGCTCATTCCATGCATTGATGTACTTGTCTATACAGTGCAATCGTGTATGATGTGGCAGGCATGCAGGTATTTTCCATTGGCATGGTTGCTGTGAAGTTAGCCACCTCTGTTCTTATGAGTCCAAACTCAGCTCTGGAAAAGCTGTCCAAGGTGGTTGCCTTTGCAGGGGTTGTGGGTGAGAACTGGATTTCCATGGTGATTACTCTATGTTTGATCTGACCAGGTAGCGATTGACTACTGTTGTCAAGCAACAGTCCCATATGTTAGTAATCAACACAGGTCAAGGATTGTGCTTCCTCTACTGGGTGTCAGTGTGAGCTGGTCCAGGGTATTGGAACTGATGTATACCAGGAAGTATTGGGCCAGTGTATTGGTGCATGAGTATCTTTCCCACTTGATGGAGGGGTAGTTGAACTCTCCTAGTATGTGAGTGTTGCGTTGGATCTTGATAGATTCCTGGGTGTTGAGGAATGTGGATTGAGAGTCTAGGGACATGGATGTAGGCCTATAGCAGGCTATGACCTGGATTGCACTACTACCCAATGTCAGTTGTGCCTGACGTATGTCAGATGCATTATACTGGGATACTACTCTGGATGTGTGCATATCCATTATCAGTATGGAGACACCACCGCCTTTGCAGCTGTGGCCCGTGTTTTGGGGCTGACAGGTGTGGAATGAGTTGAAGGTTGGTTGTGCAGGGGTGCTGTCTGCTGCTGTAAAACAGGTCTCCAGTACAGCACAAATAGCAATGGTCACCATTTTGAGGAGTGTTGCGAGTGGCTGCATCTCAGGATGTAAATGTCTAGTGTTGAGCAGCATGACCCTCTGATTGCATATAGCTGTTACACTGTTAATGTGCTTTGGACCACCACTGTAAAATCCACTATAGGGGTGGCAAGATACTTAGCGAGTACCTGGAAACCCAGGGGTGACAGATGCAGGCCATCTGTGGCAAGCCATTGCAGTCTGTCAATCTTGTCATCCCAAGCAGACAGATACTGGTTCCCATGAGAGTAACACCAGACACATAAGCCAATTGTTGAAGTCAATCATTTGTTGTTTGTACTGTGGTATCATTCAGGTGACAGTAGTATACTGCTCAGGGCTACTGCCATACCTGCCTGGCCCACATAATCTGAGAGCTCCACCATGTCTCATTTCATATAGACCATAGATGTGCATCTCAGGTCATCCACACACACATGGACAATGACAGAGTGATACTTGTAGTTGTTGTGGTGTGACCTAACTGGGTGTGTTCTGTGCTGGATTCTGGCATCTAATAGAAAGCTGACTGTTACCTCATCTATGTTCAAACTAGTGAGTGGCACATCCGGGTGCCTCACAATTGACTCACCTATGATGACTGTATCAAGCAAGGTGTTTAGCCTTTGGGGCTTAGGTTGAGGGGCACACTGTGTAGGTGAGATCTGTGTCCTGTGGTTTGTGCTGTGTTGTGGTAGTCGAGTGGGTGTCTATCCTGGTGGTCTCTAATGTTTGAGTAAATGTCTGAGTGCCACTGTGAAGGTAGTTGTGTTGTTATTGTTTGTATGTAAGAGCTGTGATACTGTGTGTTCTGGAGGGGTATGCATTCCATGTGGTGTGTTGCAGGTGTTGACCCTTCTCCTCTTGACCAGCTAGTGCAGTCTTCACTGTAGAATGCATATCTTCCAATATGGTGATATAGGGGTATCTCTCACAAGTCTGAAGGGAGTTTAGGGGAGAGGGTTGTCTGTGTACATGAGACAGTTTCAACAGTGCCTCAGAATGCCCAAGTACACCAGGTTAATGATCAAAAGCACAGAGAACTGCACTTTAATCATGCCAGGAGGGGTGATCATAACTACTAAGTACTGAAGCTATGTCTCTGAGGAATGACTACTGCTGATGACTCAGATGTGTTAGAATACTTGATAAATAAACCTGTTGAAGTGCAAAGCTATTAGGCTATTTGAAGTGCAGGAAAGAAACAACTAACAAGATCTAAGGGAAAAACTGAAGGCAGACTTACTGGCACCTGTAACAGTTCACCTCAGCTGTGTAGTTATCAGCACCTTTGGCCAGTTGTCAACCCAATAAGCTTTGTAGCATGTGTGGTGAATGCATAACACTATAGTACACATAGCTAAATAGGCAGGGGTTCTAATCTCAATACCGGTGAGTGTGAGAATCATGTACTGTCTAGGTTATACCATTTTGATTTGTGTACCACCATGTAATTGTCTCATCACCCTACTTTACTAGGCCTGCTGATGTCATTCACCTTAGAAGTTATATGGGAGTAGGGGAACTCATATAAGCTCCATGGTGTGTCTGATAACTGCGTAACACTGTAATAGACATAGCTAGAAAGGCAGGAGTTCTAATCTCAGTACTGGTAACTGTGTGTGTGAGTCTCTTTGGGCAAAGATCATATCCTGTTTGGCTGATAGCATTTTGATTGGTGTACCATCCATGACTGTTTACCACCTACGACTTTATTGAACAGAAACAACAGTTAATAAATGCTTAACTTGTTCATCGCGTTTTTTGTCAACCATGTAACTTCTTCAGCAAAAACACAGCATACCACACTCCCTTTTTTTATACAAATTGTTATCCAAGTGACTCCAATCACTATCTACTTGCTAGGGATAGGTTTCAAGATACATGCCAATTGTGACACAAGTGGTATAGTCTACCTGGCTGAATGTAAAAAATGTACCTCCTTTTATGTGGGGAAAATGGAGAGGGCATTAAGAAAAAGAATTTATGAGCATACATATGAGATGCTCAGACAAGATCAGAGAAATGCCCTCTATAAACACAGTACAATATGTAAAGAAGCTCATTTTTTTTTTTTTGTACTTGAAGTGATCCCTCTTGATGTTAGGGGGGGGGGATTGGGAAAACAGAATTGAGTTCAGGGAACTATACTGGCAATTAATATTGGAGGCATGTAGGATACCAGGACTAAATGAACACATTTCATTGGCACCGGTATTGAAACTAAGAGCCGCAAGATTATAACTAATGTTTATGATACTCTCTTTTTTATGAATGTTTTTAATCAACTTTTTATACGATAATGTTAATATATGATCCAGTTCTGAGTTAGGATTAAATGTTTCTCATATATGTGTAAAAGGTGCTAGGATGAAAGACCAGTTTTCGCTTAGAGCTAACAATATGTTTTTTCATCACAAGAGGGCGCTTATGTATCTTGTATCTACACACATATGCTTACATTTATATTTATTTTTATATTTATTAGAAAATTTTGTATTTTTATAAATTTATAGGATATTTTATGGTTACAGTGTATATATTTATTGACATGACTTTATATTAATATGTATTTTAAAGTAGATCATAGATAAATTATTTCTGTTATTCCTTTGTGTAAATGTTTTTTGTATATAAGTTTCTTTAAGCAAAATAGCTTCCTTTGTGTTTGCCTTCATTAGCAATTAGGCAATTAAGTGAATGGTTAATGTGATTGGAGTCACTTGGATAACAACTTTTATAAAAAAGGGGGAGTGTAGCATGCTGTGTTTTTTGCTGAAGAAGTTACATGGTTGACGAAAAACGTGGTGAACAAGTTAAGCATTTATTAACTGTTGTTTCTGTTCAATAAAGTCGTAGTTTGTAGTATTGGAGACTCCAAGTGCTTCATTCTGTTACGTTTTGGTGAAGGTATTCCTGAGGCACTTTTCTCTCACTTCTTTTCTGGTTACTGTTTACCACCTCACAATGGCATCATTTTATATAGCATGGTAATGGCATCTGCCTTGCATGCAGCATGTTAAAAAATTGTGCAGGCCATTCCAGTTCTCTGTACAGATGTCTATGGAATATCCAGATGTTTAGGTTCATAGGTTCATAGGTGTGTACTAGGCTAATGGCCCTGGAGGTTTACAAGCATAGCCAGAGGATTAACCTGGCATTGTGCCTCCTGACATTATTTCCCAGTGCCGCTGTGGAGTGGAGCCACTGCAGTGATCCCTGGGGTGAATTCCCTATTTCCCATCCATTCATCAAGATTTCTCTTGAAGATGGTCAGTGAGGTGCTCTGTTTGACATGTATGGGATGTCTAGTCCATAGCATGGGCAGTCCCTGGGTTATGAACCCATCTCTCTGGTATGTTCGGCTGCTTGTGGTAATGAGGTTGAGGTCTCTGGAGCATGTGGTGCAGAGGGATTGGGATATCTTTGGATGTAGCATTTCTAACAGAGCAGGGTCAGACATGGCTTTGTAAGTCAAGCAGAGACTTACTAAGTAGGCGATATGAGACAGAGAATAATTGGAGTGTTTTGAGTCTGTCCATATAGAACAACTGTTTAAGACCTAGGATCATCTTTGTGAGGTACGTTTGTGGCCTATCCAGTTGTTGCAGGTGTCCATTGAGGTACATGCCAAATGGGGCATTGTACTCGATGATTGGCCTAATGAGGGAAGAGTAGAGGGAGACAATGATTCCCCTACTTCCTGGATGCAAAACCATTAGTAATCAGATGTGCCACACAGAAGGACTGTCTGAGCCACAGTGGCAATGTGGTGTTCAAAAGAGAGGTTGCTGTCAAAATGTGTTCACAGATCTCTTATAATGCCTTCTGTGTTCAGTGGACTACCATCGATGTGGTAATTTATGGGAAATGAGTTTTTCCCAGAGGGGATGTTGACACATACTTGGCCATTGAGTTTCAGGCCATGCTTCTGACAGCAAACATTTGTCTCGGTGAGGCCTTTCTGTTGGATGTCAACATCACTTGGGTAGTTAATAATAGCTCCCAACATGCAATCATCTGCAAACTTTGTCAACCAGAGTACCTTTGTGATGGCCTGGACTTCAGAGAAGCAGATACCAAACAGGAGAGGACTCAGGACCGAACACTGTGGGACCCCACTAATGACTGGTCATCAGTCTGACTTGGAGTCAGCTACTTTCACACCATGGGTTCTATCTGTGATCCAGTCTGCAACCCACCTAGTGATACAGGGGTAGATGCCTACCTTAGTGGGTTTTCTATGATTCCAAAGTGGGGAATGGTATCAAAGGCCATGGCTAGATCAAGGTAGGCTGTATGACCACCTTGACATCATCCACAGCTCTGGTGACTGACTCAAAGAAGTTGACCAGGTTGAGCAGGCATGATCTACCCTCCACAAAATTAAACTGTGTGGGATCCAGAGTTTGGAGATTCCCTATATCCTTGTTTATTAGGTCCATGATGATGCATTCCATAAGTTTGCATATCAGACTCGTCAGGCAAATGGGGTGATAGTTCCCAGGGTCTGTAGTCCTTTGTGGAGAGGGATGATTGTAGCAGTGTGCCATTTGGTAGGGACAAAGCCCGAGGTGAAGCTGTGATTGAATAGGGCACACAGGTACGGTGCCAGATCACTCTGTAGTTCATGTAGAACACAGCCAGCAATATTGTCAGATCCCATAGAAGATGTATTCTTGGCCTTGGACAGTGCTATTTTAACCTGTGCAGCAGTAATATTGGGTATCTAGCAATCTACTGGTATTGTGATTGGGCCTTTGAGGGGGGAGGGGTAAGGTTAGCACTGAATCTGTCAGACAGTATATTGGCAATATCTGTTGGCTTGGCATAGGAGGTACCATTGTGCAGTAGCTCAGAGCACATCTGGGTATTGGCATGGAGATTATTTACATAACTATACAAGGCCTTGTGTGTGTCTTTACTATCTGCAGCAAGTCTGTTTTCATAGCTAGCTTTAGTAGATATGATGAGTGATCTCAACCTTTTGTTGAGGCTGATAAGGGAGCTGTTCCAGTCTTGGGACTTCACCTAATTCCGCATCAGTTTATTTGTTCTGTTGTTGAGTTTGTGTATAGCAGGGGACCACCAGATTGGCTTCCTGTTTTGGAGGACAGCGTCTTGGTTCTATTGGTTATGGCAAGATCCATGCATATTTGTATGTGTTCATACAGTGCATTGGTGTATGATTTGGTGGTCATGCAATTATTCACCATTTGAATGGGTGCCATGAACTTAGCCAACTCTATTTTAAGGAGCCCAAGGTTAGCTTTGGAGAAGTTTGTCATGATAGTTACCTTTGCAGGGGGGGGTGGAAAAGATGTGGATTTCCAAGGTGATTAGTTTGTAGTTGGATCTAACCAGGGAAGATTTGACTATTGGTGTAGAGCAACTGTTGCCCATGTTAGTAATGACCAGGTCGAGGATGTTGCCACCTGTAGTTGGGGTACAAATGAGCTGGTCCAGGGCATTGTAATTAATGAATTCCAGGAAACATTCGCCAAGTGTATTGGTACATGAGTAGTTTTCCCATTTAATGAAGGGGTAGTTGTAATCACCTAGCATGAGAGTGTTAGGTTGGACCCTAATATTCTACTGGTTGCTTAGGAAAGAGGAGTGTGAGTCTTGGGACATAGTCGGGGACCTATAGCAGGCTATGACCTGAATCGCTGTATTACCCAATGTTAGCTGCACCTACAGTATCTGTGATGCATTATATTGGACTACCAGTGTGGAGGTGTGCACATCCTTTATTAGTATGAAAACACCACTGCCTTGGGAGCTTCGGTCCAAGTTCTTGGGCCGAAAGGTGTGGAATGAGGTATAGCCTGGTAGTGCAGGGGTGCTTTCCACTGCTTTGAACCAGGTCTCTGTTACAGCACTAATGTTGATGTTTGCCATTTTAAGGAGTGCTTCAAGTGAGTGCATTTTGAGAGTTACACATCTAGCATTGAGCAGCCTAAACAAGGTACTATAGGGGTGGCAAGAGCCTTGGCCAGTATCCAGATGGCCAGGGGTGACAGATGCATGCCATCTCTGGCAAAGCATCAAGGTCTGTCAATCATGTCATCCCAGGCAGACAGACACTGGACCCCCTTGGAATAACACCAGAAACACAGCCAATTGTTGAAATCAATCATTTTCTGCTTGTACTGTCTTATCACTCTGGGTGATGGTCAGATGCTGCTCAGGGATAGGGTCATACCCAGCTGGCTACATAATCTGAGAGCACCTCCATATCACTCTTCATGTAGTCTAGTGAGGGACATCTCAGGTCATTCACACCCACATGTATGACACATTCATATTTGTACCTGTTGTTGAGGGACCTGAGTACAAGCATTATGTGGTGGATCCTGGCATCTGACAGGCAGCTGACTGTTACTTTCTCCCTATTCAACCTACTGAGTGGGACATCAGTGTGCCTCACTATTGTGTCACCTGTGATTGGTGTGTTGTGCATGTTGTTTTGCCTTAGGGGCTTTGGATGAGTGGCACACTGTTTAGGATAGTTATGTGCATTGTGACTGGTGTTGTGTTGTGGTGGTTGACATCATTTCTCCTTTGGTGGCCTCTGCTGTTTGGGTAGATTTGTAATGAGAACCTCCATGAAGGTCAGTGTGTGGTGTGTGCTGTTATGTGCAGGAAGTGCTGGTGTGTGTTTTGGAGGGCTATGTGCTCCATGTTGTGTGGTGGAAGTGTTGACCTACTCCTCTTGACCAGCTATTCAGGTCTTGGCTGGACAGTGTGTGGCTTCCAACTTGCATATATAAGTGCATCTCTCACAAGTCTGAGTGTTGGGAGGTAAGAGGAGAGGGTTGTCAGTGTACATGAGGCTGTTGCTACATTGCCTCAGGATGCCCAAGTTCACCAAGTTAATAGAAGAAAGCACAGGGAAATTACCTTTACACATGCCTGGAGGGGTGGGCATTACTAATAAGTACTTGAACCATTTTCTTGTAGAACATTTGGTGCTGATAGCACTTTTGTGTGCTACAATAATTGCTACAAGAAGTCTGCTAAAGTGCTAGAGTAATAAACTAGTAAACATGCAGGAGATGAGAGAACTAGCAGATGTAAGGGAGCAATTGAAGAGCAGACCTTTTGGCACCACTCAGAGGCTTACAAAAACAGGCACGGTTACAGCAAAGCTGTATTTGGACTAGACTCATTAAAGGAAAGGCAGAAAACAAGCATAGTCCTTTTATTTTATTCTATTATTTAGACAAACTATATGTGGTCTGTGTCCCTTAACTATGCCCATGTATGTGATATTGTTGCATAATTGTCCACAGTGAGGGTAGTGGCACACATGTCAGCATCATGCATCATACCTGCCTGAAACATCATGCTGATACAACATCTGCTACACTATCACTTGTCCAGGCCTGTAGGAGCAATACATGACTCCACATCCTATGTGTGGTGGGTCATCTCACCATTCATGTAGGCATTCAAAACATTACAAGTTGTAAGAGGTAGTGTGTTATGTCCCATGCTTATAATCTATGTGGGGCTTGTAATGTGTATGTAGTAGGACAGTACATAATGGTGGAAATGTAGGTTTGCTAATCTGTGTACTGTCAACTGTGTTGATGTTACTGTGTGCACATCCTGTGTGTTAGTCCTTACTGTGTGTATGCCAAGTATATATCTGTTTTATCTCACTGTTCCACCTGGTGGACTCAGGGATACATATCACAGACTTGTCATACACAGTATCATGCATGCCCTCATCAACTGCACCAGGGTTGAGTGTATGTTAAAGACATGGCTGGGCCAACAGGTGTTGACAGGTGAATCTGTTGCAGTTAATGTACTTACTACACTTGTGAGGACCTGCTGACAGTTCAGCAGTAACCTGTTCTGTATGTATGAGCCTGGGATAGTACACAACACTCAGCTGACATATCTGAGGGCTACCTGTCTGTGACAAGGGGTATGTATGCAAGGTGACACTGTCTGACAACAGTGTCCATCACACACTGTGGCATGCATACACACCTGGTACATGTACATATGAAGCTGTACCTTGCCTATGACATGGTCAGTGTATCCCCAGTCTGACATACTCCCTCTTGGGAATGTCTGCAGGGCCACAGTGAGGGTAGTGGCACACATGTCAGCATCATGCATCATACCTGCCTGAAACATCATGCTGATACAACATCTGCTACACTATCACTTGTCCAGGCCTGTAGGAGCAATACAAGATTCCACATCCTATGTGTGGTGGGTCATCTCACCATTCATGTAGACATTCAAAACATTACAAGTTGTAAGAGGTAGTGTGTTATGTCCCATGCTTATAATCTATGTGGGGCTTGTAATGTGTATGTAGTAGGACAGTACATAATGGTGGAAATGTAGGTTTGCTAATCTGTGTACTGTCAACTGTGTTGATGTTACTGTGTGCACATCCTGTGTGTTAGTCCTTACTGTGTGTATGCCAAGTATATATCTGTTTTATCTCACTGTTCCACCTGGTGGACTCAGGGATACATATCACAGACTTGTCATACACAGTATCATGCATGCCCTCATCAACTGCACCAGGGTTGAGTGTATGTTAAAGACATGGCTGGGCCAACAGGTGTTGACAGGTGAATCTGTTGCAGTTAATGTACTTACTACACTTGTGAGGACCTGCTGACAGTACAGCAGTAACCTGTTCTGTATGTATGAGCCTGGGATAGTACACAACACTCAGCTGACATATCTGAGGGCTTCCTGTCTGTGACAAGGGGTATGTATGCAAGGTGACACTGTCTGACAACAGTGTCCATCACACACTGTGGCATGCATACACACCTGGTACATGTACATATGAAGCTGTACCTTGCCTATGACATGGTCAGTGTATCCCCAGTCTGACATACTCCCTCTTGGGAATGTCTGCAGGGCCACAGCCTGCAGACACCTGGAACACAAATAGAATACAGCATGTCAGACTACATTCAGTCAGTGGTACTAAAATCAATAATGCATCCTGGCTAATAAGGTACATACACCTGTATGTGTACCCATAAGAAATGCAAGCAGACAGCACCTTACACAGGATTACATACCTACATTGTACTATATTCAGGTTCATATTACCTCATTGAAAGCTTATAACTGCAAATGATGAGTAATCAACCCCATGTAAGCAAAAGCTTACAATCCTGACAAATCAAAACAGCATTTTTTTTCCCAGGGGAAAGAATTCGCTTAAAAGCCACTTCGCTATTTTGCCTTTTCGTTCTTTTCTTTTCAATCAAGACACATTCAGCAGAATGCGTCTTTGATCACGTAATAGAAACCCCTATATTCACCCTGTGCATCAGACCCATATTAGCATGTTTCTGTATCGATGGTATGAATGACAGGGATGTGGCACAGGTATCATCATGTGCACAGGGTGTTGTGTGAGTTTGCCAGAGGCTTAGGCTGGGCCATAAAGTTGACATCATGTGTGTGTGTTTGGAGGAGTATCCAATAGATCGGCTGTGCAGAGGTGCTGTGTGTGTCTGGAGGTGACCTGCCTTTGATACAGATATGTGTGTGTACGTATGCACACAGTCACACCATGTGGCAGCCCTACACAGGGGTATGTTGGACAGCTGTGGACCGTACATGGCAGGGTGTCCAGGTCACTGTCTCTGGACACAGACATGGGAACTGGTCCTGCCAGGGGTATCACTGGCACCACCAGGCCCAAGGCTAGATGCAGCACTCCTTCCTGATTGTGACAGCTGTCCACTGGATCTGCACCCCTGACAGGACTGAACAGGACCATGTGGCCATGGCCTGCTATGGTGTGATGTGGATAGCAACCCCCCTTCAGTAGTGCTGGTGTCACTGCCACTAAGGGACTGGGAAGGTGCATGGCCCCATACACTCTCATCTGTTGTTGGTGATGACCTACATCCATGTTGCCAATGCCCACCTCTCATCGCACGTTCTAGCACAGACATGCCATGGTCAAGGATTGCCAAGGTTTCACCCCAGCATCTATTAATGACCTCAGTATTTTGATGTGTGGACCCAACAAGGTCATGTATGTCATCACGTACATCAAGGAGAGTTGCATCCATCACCATGAATATTTCTGTTTTGTGGCGTTCACTATGTACCTGTGCATCCATGACAGCCTGGAACATGCATCTGCTGACTCCTTCTATGGCACTTGCAACAGTGGCCCGACGAGCAGAGTTCCTCCTGCAAGCACCCTTGTCCATCTGGCTGTGTGGGACCTTGTCTGCACTCTGGCTATGGCCAGTGTCTACACTAACACCTGCCATAGTCACCATGCTAGCCTGTTCAATGCCACCACCTGCCAACTGTGCATCATCTGTGGCCACTGGTGACGAGGTATGTGTGGGCATTGTCACTGTGTGCAGTGATGGTGTGGACAAGAGTGGGATGCCAACTAATGGCACAGATTCAGCCTCTGACAACCCCACCTGTACCTCACTATTCCTAACATCATTTTCAGTGTCTGCAGAGATAATTACATCATTTTCCAAAAGGGAACCCAATCCCCATCACCACCTGTGAGGGGAAGACAACATATGTACATTAATACCTGCACTTTGATGTCAGCGGGTACACACACACACACACACACACACACACACACACACACACACACACACACACACACACACACACACACACACAGACACACTTACAGGTGAGGTGGCACAAATCTGTTACACAGACCACACATTACCCACATGGTGACATGCATGAAACATGGCCCTCAACATCATGCATTGCAGCCAATTTTACTACATGTAACCGACAATATAGAGCTCTGGGATACATGATTAGTGTTAGTATGTGATGGCCATTCCCCAACATAGACTGCACCCATGTACACATCATTGCTGTTCACCTGTATAACACAGTGGCAAGTACTACAGCACATACCTCATAACTGTACATATTCCCACAGGATGTGTAGAAGTCTGGCTTATATGTTTGTTCTATTTCTCATAGCCCCTGTGTTTTTCTGATACATAAATGGGATGATATGAGGAGTGACATCACTGATTAATGACATACATGTGAGTGTCAGACCTCCAAGCCAGCAGTGAATATATGGTCACACAATTCCTGTTCCACCATCAACCTTCTAAGCTTACAGTGGATATGATAAGCGTACACAACCCTATTAATATGCCATGTTCTTGTAATATACAAGATGAGACCACAATAATGCTTCCAAATATGTTACCCACTTTTCATGTGACATATGACCTGTGAAATCCAATCAATAAACAAACATGTGTTACATGTAAAATATAATGACTGCAATATGTACAATATGGTGATTGCATAAGTGTGCACACCCTTACAATAATACATTGTTGAAGCATCTTGTCAGTGGCTTACAGCATTCACTGTTCTTGTGAAGGTGTCTATCAGCATGGCACATCCTGACTTGGCATTATTTGGCCACTCTTCCATGCAAAGGTCACCCAACTCTGTCAGATTGCAAGGGCAGCTGATGTGCACAGCCCTCATCAGGTCACACTGGAGTTTTTCTATCTGGTGTAGGTCTAGGCTCTGGCTGGACAATCCATAACCATGTGTGTGTTTAAGTGGAGCCATTCTTAGGTAGCTTTGGATGTATGTTTCAGTTCTTTGTCATATTGAAGGCTGACACACCTCCCCATCCTCAGTGTTCTTTCAGACACCTGATGGAGTTTGGGTAGATATGGGTGTTATTTGGAAATGTTCAGAATTCCCACCACTGTGACTAAAGGCCCTGTTCTGGCTTTGGAACAGCATTCCCACAGCTGGCCACTGCCACCAGCGTGATTCACCATGGGGATGTTGGTCTTCAGGTAATGAAAGTTGTTGCTTGTCACCACACATACCTTTTGGTATTGTGGCAGTGAGGTCAATCCATAGTCTCATTACACCATAACACATTCCCACACCTGCCTTTGGGAGATGTGATGTGATGTATTGCAATTTGTATCCACCCCTGGATGTTTTTTTGTGTGGGGAAATGCTTCCATCTACTGACCCTACCCCATAGGCCAGACATATGCAGAATATGGAGAGCATTCTCACAGGTAGCACACAACACCAGTACTAGCAAGAGATTCCTGCAATTCCCTCGGTGTTGCTGTATGTCCCCTGGCAACCTCCCTGACCAGGTCTTGACATGTGTTGTCATTGTTTTTGGAGGGACGTTAGGTTCTTTTCAACAGCACTGTTGTCCCATATTCAATCCTCCTTTTGACAGCTGTCTCCCTTGTGTTCCATGGTGTATGCGATGCTGTGGTGATGTTGTTCTACCCTACTCCTAACTGATACCTTTCAAATATGAGATCCCTTTCCTACTTTGTAAGCTGTCTGCAAGCCATGGCTGTTGCTGTTGAAGGCAACTGAGCAACTGTCATGATTATCCCACTTGGACAGTAGACTGTCATTTGATGTTACTCAGAGTGACTTTACTCAATGACAGGTGTATACCCAAGCAAACTGTATGCTGTCAGTAAATCACAAACTGCTGCAATAACATATTATTTAAAGGGTGTGCACACATATGCATCCAGGTTTGTATGCTCCATATTTGGTGGCGAACAGATTGATTGGTTTTACAGGTGAAATGTTCATGTCATAGGTCACACAACAGTTTGGGAAAGGTGTGAACTGACATAATGTGGTCTCAATTTGTGTATGTATGTATGTAGATAGATATATATATATATATATATATATATATATATATATATATATATATATATGTGTGTGTGTGTGTGTATATATGTATATATATATATATATATATATATATATATATATATATATATATATATATATATATATATATTTTTTTTTTACAAACACCTTGCATCTTAATAGGGGTGTGTATCCTGTTTATATCCACTATATGACAGTAATGTTTCACACATGTCCCTACCTTAGGCCATTTGTCCACCCATTTTGTTGGTCTCTGTCCAGAGGTCTTGCACTGACAGGGCATGAGGTATGCTACAGGGATGTTACATTCTCATCAGATCAGCCCCTGTGGTGACCACTGTGATGCAATGCAGTTAATCCCAACACAAGTGAACATGGACATAAAGCAATATGGTTATGAGTGACTGTTGTGTGCATGGTACATTGCATGGCCTTCACATGCCTGGGGTACTGGCAAACCACAACATAAGAATTGCATACTCACCAGCTGCAGGCTGCCATCCCACATGCAGACCGGAGGGACCTAAGTAGTTGGGGGAGGGAAGTATTGAAAGGTAGACCCACATGTGGCATTGGTACAGGATGGATGCATCATGTCTGCACATTTACAGTACAACCCTCAATACTACACAATATGCTGTCCTTCACCATAGATGTGCACATCTGTGCATTAGAAAACCCTATTCACAACTGCAATCTGACCTGACACATGCACATAGATACTCTACAATTACAATTATGTCTGTTACACTAGTCTAGTAATCTACACTGGGGTCTTACCTGTACACTCCTCATCCAGTGTCTGGGTGCCACCTACCTCCAGTATGTGGGGGTCTGTATTCTGATGTTATACTGGGATGGGTGCCCCAAGGTTCCCAAGGAGCTCCCCAGTGGGTGTCAGTGGGGCTGCAAGGCCAGGCCCACACCTGTGGCTGTGTGGTCCATGGCCACTGCAGCAGCCCTTTGCCGGGCATGGTGTATGAGGTCACTTTCACAATGCCAGACCTGCTTGTATGTACATGCATGCAGACTGATATCATTTATCCTGTGGACAAGGTCATCCCACAGGCCAATCCTCTCCTGCAGATGTTGCTGGCTCCAGCCAAACATGGCATGGTTCTGTAGTATGGCATCTATGACTATATTTGTCTCAGCCGCTGAGAAAGTTAACCTTTGCTGATGCAACATTGCAGCTGGAAGACATAAAAAGGGAGACACATCACAGGACCTCATACATTTGGCAACAATATATACAGACCCTGCACAGCTGCATTGAATAGCAGTAGCCACCACTCACACCCACACCACACCCCTGTACTGTATCAGCACTGTATCTGCTTGCATTGCACTGCTGGCCCTGAGGTGTCATATTCCTCCCAATGATGGCTAGTTAATTTCCTACTCCTGTACTCCTCATTCATGTCTGTGTTGGGGATGACATTAGCCATTTTCCATGTGGATGGGGTGTGGATGGTGCCAAGGCTTGGTGTGACTATATTGTGTAAGGGATCTGGAAACACATGCCTGAGTTCATGTAGGATGCAGACAGGGATGTTATCAGGTGCCATGGATACTAATATTTGTTGCCTTTCAGTAGGCAATATGTACCTGCTAACTGGTGATTAGGGGAGGGGTGTGGGTGCTGTGTATATCCAGCTATAGTGCCGCTGAGCCAGGGGGTAATGTGTACCCTAAACCTATCTGCAGCAGGTTTCCTATAGCTATGTTGTTTGTGTATGTGGTCTGATTAGCCACCATTATATGGTGGGTTGGTTTGTTGCCTCAGAGATTGCAGAGATATGTAAAGATGAGCTTGTGATTGGCCTTGGTGGATGTGTCCAATATGTACTCATAGTTAGCCTTACAGTACTCCACCTGTGACCTTATATGCTTGATCAGACAAAGGCTGACGATGCCAAGTTGGTGCATGCTCCTGATTTGCCCTGTAAAGCCAATATAGGGACCAAGTCTGTGGTTTGTGTATTGCTGCTGTCCACCACAGGTATTCAGTCTAACTTGGTGGGGGGTGATGTTGTCCTGTTGGGTATTGCTGAGGCCATAAAGCTATGTAGGTGCCCAGACAGTATTGTGTTGTGGGCCTGGACACAGCTGCTAGTTCCAACATATGGGATGCCCTTCATGTGGGCCTTGCCCATTTCTCTTGCCTGTGTGGGGGACATTATGGAGGTGTGGGGGCTACAGCTTCACAGACAGTAGGTGGAAATATATCACAGGATAGGACATGTGGAGACAGCTGAACAACATAGGTTCATAGGCTCATAGGTTCATAGGTAGGTACTAGGCTATCAGCCCAAGGGCCTACATAAGCCTAGCCAGCAAGGTTCCATAGCTTACGCCACCCAAGAAAGTTATTTTCCTGTGCCACTGTCCAGCAGAGACACAGAATTGATCCCCAGGGTGTATTTCCTATTTCCCATCCACTCATCAAGATTTTTCTTGAAGAGTGCTAATGAAGAACTTTGCTTGACATTGATGAGTAGCTTGTTCCAGAGTATAGGAAGTCTCTGGGACAGGAATCTATCCCTCCAGCCTGTTCTGTTTATTGTGGTGACAAGGTTTAGGTCCTTAGAGCATGTAGCTTGGAGGGATTGGGATTTCTTTCATGAGGGACAAGGCTCCAGAATTTGGTGCAGATTGTATGTCATTACTGCTGTTATACACATGGGGGGTTGCTACATTGACAGCGTTTGTCTGGACATGTATTTACTGGGTGACTTGACATCTGACAGTGATATGCCTCTGATATACCTTTCAACTGACGTGTTGTCCATGGACTGGCCAGATGTTTGCCTTTTATGCTTGGTGTGTTCCTCGAATAACATCTGTTTATCTGGGGTTGGTAGGATAATGTGAGGATTGTAGTCAGTAAGTGTTGTAATCCATTTGTGTTCCAGACATCATATCCTGCAGGGATGTGATGTTACAACAATATGTGTAACAGCAGCTAACTGTTTTAGTTTGTAACACCATTATGTGTGATATGTCCCTCTTTCCAGCCCCCGTCACTCAAGTATTCCATGCATTGTCCACATGTCCTGCACTACAAGGTGCACAGGTATGGTTCATCAGTAATTGCCAACTGACTCCAGTTATCATGCCAGTGACCTGGCAGGCTCCTGGCCATAGTATGCAGAGGTGGTCAGGGTTGTGGGTCCACACCCTGGTATTTCTGTGGAAAATGGACATATGACAGTTATGTCTGTCTGGCCATTGTGAACAGACTGCTAAGACCATGTAGCAGTGTTGTGTGTATATATTTGTTGGGCTGGGTAGGGAGAGTAGCAGCTGTGAGTGCCATATATCCTTTACCTATCTGACTCTACATGTTGTTACAGCTTCTGGTGGTCTATCAAGTCCATATGCTTGTAGGGGCTGACTGTGAAATGTCATGTAACACCTCAGGATTCCCAATAAACTGTGAATTGGGGTGGTATATGTAGGGGTAATGTGTGAGTGGCAAATGGTATATGGTTGCTCATACAGTATTATACTGTTGTGTTCAGTTTGCTTACTGGTATGTCACTGTGGCTGTAGTGCACTTGTTTGGGGGTATGCACTTTCACACCAGTGTCTGTTTTCCACTAGTGTTACATCCCTGTAGTGCCTGTTATATTTTCTAATGCATGTGTATAGCCCCAGAGCTGGACCTGGGTAGTATTATGTCAGTCTGATTGAATTTGGACATTGCTCAGTAGCTCAGTGTAGTTTCCCTAATGTTGTGTTATGTCCACATATTCATATACTGTCCAGTTGTGTGGCCAATATTTTATATAGTTATGGGGACAACTGTTATGTATGCATGACACATCAATGGGATGATGGTGGGACTGAGGTCAGTAAGTAAAGAGAAGCAACTGAGTCCTGGAATTGTGATATTTCAGTTGATATATGTTACGACATACACTGTTACTACATGAACATTCTCAGCTTATCTACTGACATATTTTGGACATGTCCCTATTTTTAGGCCTTTGCCCACCCACTTTATCAGGCATGATCCACATTCATTGTACTAAGGGGTTCTGAGCATACCTCTGCACTGCCAGATCTTTCACAGGATGTCCAGATGTTTATAGGTTCATAGGTTCATAGGTTCATACTAGGCTATCTGCCCTGGGGCAATGATAAGCCTAGCCCGATTCTGTATGGCTTACGCCACCCCTTGAATTGAGTATACTGTGCCCTTTTTAAGGTTTAGTTTACTGTGCCTCTGTCCAATAGTGACACGGGAGTAATCCCTGGGACAAAACTACGATCCCCCATCCACCTATCGAGATTCTTCTTGAAGAGATTCAGTGAGGTGCTCTGCCTCACATGAACTGGAATTCTATTCCAGAGTGAAGGGAGCCTCTGGGTTATGAACCTGTCCCTCCAGCAAGTTCTATTTATTTCTGTGCTGAGGTTCAAGTCCATCGAGTGTGGATTTAGATTTACTGAGGTGGAGCATGTCCATTAATTCTGGATTTGACATAGCTTTGTATGTCAGGCATAGATCGCCTCGAAGTAGGCGGTATGCAACTGAGTAGAGCTGGAGTTTTTTTAACCGAGCAGCATATGGCATCTGTTTGAGACCCTTGATCCTCTTGGTGAGATACTTTTGGGGTCTTTCTAATTGCTGCAGGTGTCGGGTAAGGTACATCCCAAAAGGGGCATTGTATTCTATGATGGGCCTGATGAGGGATGAATAAAGGGACACGATTACCTCTCTTGATCTAGATGTGAAACCCTTCGTGATGAGGTGGGCTATCTAGAAGGTCTTTCTAACCACTTTGGCAATGTGGTTTTCAAAGGAGAGATTGCTATCAACTTGGGTCCCCAGGTCCCTAATAACTTTCTCTGTACTTAATGGGTTTCCGCCTATGTGGTAATTTGTGGGCACATTGTTTTTGCCAAAGGGTATGACTATACATTTTTTGGCATTTAGCTTTAAACCATGGTGCTGGCACTAGTTATCTGTCTCTGTGAGACCTTTTTGAAGGATGTTTGTGTCAGCTGGAGAGTTGATTATGGCGCCCAGTTTGCCGTCGTCTGCGAACTTGGTGAGCCATAGTCCTCCCATGTTTGCCTGTACCTCGGAAAAGTATATACCGAACAAGAGTGGTCCCAGGACAGAACCCTGTGGGATGCCACTTGTGACCGGTTTCGAGTCGGACATGGCTCCAGCAACTCTCACTCTGTGGGTTCTGTCTTTGAGCCAGTTTGCGACCCATCTTGTGACATAGGGGTTTATATTTAAGCTGGATAGCTTATCTATGATGCCCGAGTGGGGTATTGTGTCAAATGCCTTTGCAAGGTCCAGATAGGCTGTGTGGACTACCTTCCCTTCATCTATGGCTTTGGTGACTGTTTTGAAGAAGTCAACCAGGTTCAAAAGGCAGGATCTGCCCTTGACAAAGCCGAACTGGGTAGGATCTAGTGTCTGTTGGTCCCCAATGTCTTTGTTTATGAGCTCCATGATGATCCTCTCCATAGCCTTGAAGACTAAGCTAGTCAGGCTTATGGGGCGATAGTTTCCAGGGTCCATAGAGGCTCCACCTTTGTGGAGTGGGACCACTGTTGCTGTACACTATTCTGTGGGCACATATCCTGTAGTGAGGCTGAGATTGTATAGCTGTTTTATTTGAGGGATTAGTTCCTCTTGGAGTTCATGTAGGACGCAACCTGGGATGCCATCTGGTCCCATGGAAGCAGTGTTTTTTGCTTTGGAGAGGGCAGCCTTCACCTGAGCATCAGAGATGTTTGGGACGCAGCCCTCTGCTGGGATAGATACTTGCTCTTTTGTGGGGGGGGGGGTTCGCACTGAACCTGTCTGCCAGGATATTGGCAATGTCTGTGGATTCAGTGTATTTTTTGTCGTTTAGAATCAACTCAGAACAAGTCTGGGAGTTGCATCCCAGGTTTCTAACATAACTGAAAAAAGCCTTATGATTGTCTTTGGTGTCCTGTGCAATTTTTCTCTCGAAGCTGGCCTTGGAGGATTTTATGAGGGATCGTAATTTTTTTGCTAGTACTGATCAGAGATGCCTTCCCTATTAGGGATTTTGCTCTATCATGTAGTAGCTTCCTCCTTCTGTTGTACAGTTTATTTATGGCAGGGGTCCACCAGACTGGACACCTGCCTTTGGATGATTGGGTCTTGGTTTTGTTTGGGATAGCATGATCCATGCATTCCTGGAGATGTCCGTAGAATGCATTTATATAGGATTCTGCAGTTTGGGCAGTAGTTTCCAATGGCCCTGGGGCCTTGAAGGATTCCACTTCAGTTTTGAGAAGTGAGAAGTTCGCTTTTGAGAAGTTTTTCACTGTGGTTTTCTGGGCTGGGCGTGGGGTCGGGATGTGGACATCCAGTGAAATTAATTTATGGTCTGATCTTACCAATGAGGAATATACTTCTGGTGTGGAGCATAGAGTCCCCATGTTGGTAATGATCAGGTCTAGTATGTTGTCCCCTCTTGTGGGAGTGGTGACTAGTTGTATCATAGCATTTGAGTTTATAATTTCCAGGAACCTTTGGGCTAAGGTGCTGGGGCTTGAGTAGTGCTCCCAGTCAATGTTTGGGTAGTTAAAGTCACCCAATATAATGGTGTTCGGAGAGATTTTCATGTTCTCCAATGTTTTCAGGAAAGCCGAGTGTGATTCCTGACATTGAGAGGGTGGTCTGTAGGATGCTATAAACTGAAAAGCAGTCCTGCCCACTGTTAGTTGCACATGGATGGTCTCCGATACTTCGTGCAATGCCACTAACCTGGAGGTGTGGATATCCTTGGTAAATATGGAAACTCCCCCTCCTTTTGTGGTTCGGTCCTGGTTTTGGGGCCGAAAAGCATGATATGAGGTATAGCCTGGTAGTGCTGGGGTGCTCTCTGGAGCCTTGAACCAGGTTTCTGTCACTGCACAGATATCAATGTTCTCCATACTGAGGAGAGCTTTGAGTGCATGCATCTTGAGGTTAAGACTTCTGGCGTTTAGCAGCATTACCCTTAGTTTCTTGTTCCTTGTGCTGTCTATGGGGTGGGTTTGACTTTTGAGCCTTGCCTAAAAAAGGCACTATGGGGGTGGCAAGAGCCTTTGCCAATATCCGAAAGCCCAGTGGTGACAGGTGCAAGCCGTCCCTAGCGAAGCAACGTGGCTTGTCTAGCATGTCATCCCAGGCTGACAGACACTGGATCCCCTTTGAATGACACCAAAATTTTAGCCAATTGTTAAAATTTATCATTTTGTCTTTGTATTGTGACATCATTCTAGGTGAGGGTAAGATGCTGCTCAAGGTCAGGGTCATACCAGCCTGGGCTACATGATCAGAGAGCTCCTCTATGTCTCTTTTCATGTAGTCCAGGGAGGTACGTCTCAGATCATTCACACCAGCATGTACAATGACTGAGTCATATTTGTATTTGCTTTGGAGTGACCTGAGTGCTTGCGTTATGTGGCGGATCCTAGCACCCGACAGGCAGCTCACCGTGACCTTCTCTTTATTCAGCCTGGTGAGCGGGACGTCAGTGTGTCTGACAATAGAGTTACCTATTACAAGAGTATCAGGTGTGTTATTCAGCCTTAAGGGCTGTGGCTGCTTGGCACACTGACTTTGTGGGTTATGTGTTGTGCGTGTTTTGTTTTGAGGTAGCGTTTGCTTAGATGTCTGCTTTGGAGGTCTCTGTTGCTTAGGTAGATTCTTATTTAGAGCCTCCGAGTATGTTTTTGTGTATTTATGCGTTTGGTTCGCTGATGTGGTGGGACTATGTGATACTGGAATTCTGTTGTGTGAGGTTACCTTCTCCTCCTGACTGGTTACACCAGTTTTGAGATGAGAGAGCTCAGCCTCCAGTTTGGCTAAATAGTTGCATCTCTCACATATATTTGAACCTGTTTGGAGGAGGAGAGGGTTGTCCGTGTACATGAGACAGTTGTAACATTGCCTCAAAATTCCCAGATTCACCAGCTGGACTGGAGAGAAAACCATTGACTGACCTTTGGACATGCTAGAGTAATATAGGGAAACTGAATTTAAGACGGACCAATAGAGGACAGGGTAATCGTAGAGAGTATAAGAGTAAGTAGTGCTTATGGTTTAATAGTGCTAACTTGTAGGATTACTTAATTGGACCAGTGAAGGGCCTTAGAATGAGAATATGGTGTTTAAATTGAGAGATAGAGCAGTTCTAAGGGAAAAAGTAGACTTTGTGGAGCCAGGCATAGTTTAAACCCAATTAGGCGGCGCTGCCCGCTGTTGCGCTATGCTCAAAAACGCGCAAAACCGCGCAAAAGAGGGTTTTAAGAGAGGAAGATGAAGGAGTTTTGGAATTGACCCAAAATGGCCAATAAAACTACAGTTTCAAGTCAGTAACCACTCCCACAGGGGCAGGCAGGCTGCTCAATGTTTTTCACTGCCACTGATCAACAGAGAGACTTCCCTTTAGCCCAAGCAAAAAATGGCCTCACAGAAACTTGCAAGCAGTTCAAGAACAGCAAGCCTGTAACTGAACTTTTTTAAATCTCAGAAAAGTGGGAAAAAAGCAAGATTTTTTTTGTTTTTTTTTGTTTTTTTCAGAGATAGCAGAGGTTCACAAGTATCAACAAGTTATAACAGTGCAGTAAATGACCCCACAGAAGAGTGCTAGGCCAAAGACAGATAAAATGCAAGTTTTGAGAAAAAACGATTTTAAAAATAAGTGCAAACAGGAAATTCAGTAAACAGCTCTAGATTGTGCAATAAATACAGTTACTAATGCAGAAATACTTTTGTGGTAAACCACAGTGATGACCCAAGGATTTATGTCAGTAAATCAATGACATAACATTTCAGTTTCCCCTCATCATATCCTTCAGTAATTGTCTGCTGAAACACATACTGTTGCAGTAACACGTCTTCATTTGTAACACAATTTTTGAAATATGTCCACATATGTGGCCCATTCCACCCCCCTTTTACAGTCTTTGTACAGGTTCCTTGCACTAACAGGTTGAGAGGGATGGTTCTGAGATATAACTGCACTGCATGTTATATACATACATATATATAAATATATATATTTTATTTTCCTTCCTTTATATTTTTATATATTTATATCTATATTATGACTGCATGTTTTCATATATATATATGGTTCATCAGGCATATATATATATATATATATATATATATATATATATATATATATATATATATATATATATATGTATATGGGTCTACCTGACAACACCGACGCACGACAACAACGACAATGAAATCACTGACACCACATAACCGAAAGTTCACAAACACGAAACCTCACATGTCTGACACACCACAATCCCAACAATCAACAAACAAAACAAATCCCCTGTCCAAAAAGCACACACACAACACAAGCACACCAAAATCCTTACAAACCCACACTAAACCTTACATACACAACTATCTATAACCTTAACCCAAACCCTAACCCTAAGGTCCGTCACTATCGCACACTCACCTAACCCGCGCCCTAACCCTAACTCACTTAATCCACCCCTAACCCTAAAGACTGTCACTATCGCACACTCACCTAACCCACGCCCTAACCCTAACTCACTTAACCCACCCCTAACCCTAAAGACTGTCACTATCGCACACTCACCTAACCCGCGCCCTAACCCTAACTCACTTAACCTGCCCCTAAACCTAAAGACTGTCACTATCGCACACTCACCTAACCCGTGCCCAAACCCTAACTCACTTAACCCACCCCTATCCCTAGAGTCCATCAATATCGCACACTTACCTTACTCGCACCCTAACCCTAACGTCCATCACCACCACATACTTACACAACCTTTTCACATGTCGGTGTTCTCAGCGTCGGGGTTTTCATTTGTCGGTCATCTCAATTTTCAATCTTCTGGTGTCGGTGTTCTCATCGTCGGTGTTGTCAGCTTTCGGCATTGTCAGGTAGACCCATATATATATATGTGTGTGTGTGTGTGTGTGTGTGTGTGTGTGTGTGTGTGTGTGTGTGTGTGTGTGTGTGTGTGTGTGTGTGTGTGTGTGTGTGTGTGTGTGTGTGTGTGTGTGTGTGTGTGTGTGTGTGTGTGTGTGTGTGCGTGTGTGTGCGTGTGTGTGTGTGTGTGCGTGTGTGTGTGTGTGTGTGTGTGTGTTTGTGTATATGTCTATATACAACACACTAAAGGTTCCACAAAGCTTTCTCCCTAATGTTGTTTGCCTCTAATGCGTGATATGTTTGAAAAAGCAACATGAATTCCTACAGTGCTGCTGGTATGGTGGTACATTCCTTTGACTATAGTGGTCAGGGTCATGGGGCCAACACTTGGGACTGCTGTTTTTTTTTATTAATGTTAAATGACCTGAATGCATAGTAGGTTCATTAAAGTAATACTATTTCTCACATTTCAGATGGTGTAGCTGTATGGTGCTGGGATTGTAGAGAGCTGCGTCCTGTGTTTGAGACTAGGCAGGGCTGACTATTTTGTTGCTGGGCAGAACAAGGTCTGATGGATACAGACTGATTAAGGCACATTTATGCATATTATACTTATAATGTTATATTTAAGCAATAACCCACAGTTAGGTGTGGGTAATGCTGGATTTGCCCACAGTTGGTGTGGTTTGGTCATGAGGGTGAAGACCGAATGACCAAGCAATGCCAGCCATGGGTAAATCCAGAATTGCCCACACCGAGCCATGGGTTATTGCTATTATACAATGACATTATTTAAGAAAAATAATACTTACCTTTCTTATATAATGTCATTGTATCATGCCTCCATGCTGCCCTTCAGCATTTTTTCAGTATCCTGGGGCATTTCTGATGTACTGCACATGCATAAGGGATGTGTTCCCACACTTACACAGTACATCACTGCTGTGCAGAGGTGGCAAGGGAGATGGGGAGATCTCCATTGCTTTTTTTAACATATCTCGGTATGTTATACGAGTTGAAGAACTCGTATAACATAGTGAGATATATTAAAAAAGCAACAGAGATCTTCCTTTCCCTGTTAAAAGGACGATCTCCATTGCCTTTTTTTTTATGATATCTCACTATGTTCTATGAGTTCCTCAGCTCGTGACACATAATGAGATATGTTAAAAAAGGCAACGGGGATCTTCATTTCTCCATTGCTATCTCTGCAGACAAGAAAAAAGAAAAACAGGAGCTATACAAATGGAAAATGTCCAGACAACCAGACCTTTTTCCATTAGTATACTCTCGGATTTACAACAGGCACTCTGTTTGGGCTGACCAATTAGCGTACTCATTTTCGTATGTTAATGGCTTGTCATTGTATAATATAGCATAAATATTTACATACACATTACAATTTTACATTTACCTTCCATGACATCCCTCATGTGCTTTCATTACATTATATTCTTGTGTGACTATACTGTATGGGGCATGTGTGTTTATATGGGGGTTTCACATCTTTTCTACACTGATATCTCACTTTTGGAACTGCTATACTACCCTGGTTGACAAAAAATAGTTGCTACATAATTTAAGTTTACTAAACTAATTTTAACACTGTGTTCACATGAAAAAAAATGCCTGTTTTGAGACTTGAACCATGAATTCCTGCATACAAAGCTACAACTCTAACCACTACACTATGTCAGCTCAGAAGCTATCTGTCTATTTTCATTTAGCTCCTATGGGATGTTTAAGCTGTGATGTACACACCCACATAACTACACTTAAACATTCCTTAAGGCATTACAAAGAAGGATGTATTATTATTATTATTATTTATGTAGGTTATATGGGTATGTATTGTAGTGTTCTGACAACTTCTTGGGACTGTATTTGTGACATAATGGCAGTGATTGGGCTTTCAGGATTCTGTGTGTGTTTCATGCTGATGCATGACATGTTCTCTATGGACTTTCTTGTTTTTGTGGGGCTGCGCTTGTGCTTATTTACGTTTGGGGGATTTATCCCCTGTTATGTTTGCATACCTCTCAACCTCTTAGAACAAGAAAACTGGACATAGCCATAAATAAAAGTAGGACAAAGGCCCAAACATAGGGACAATTTTAAAATATTGCTGTTGCCAACTTAGAAAGTTGACATAATAACAGGCTTTGTATTGGCAACTTCGGACTTTAATGATTTTCCACTAATTTTCCAGAAACCCATTCTTTTATGGAGAGTGGACCAAATATATGAAGCTAAAATCTGGCATTCTGTGAGAATCTGTATGGTTGAAGGGTATGTGTGTGCATATGCACACATTTCCTGCTTCTGCAGGATGCAGAAGTGCCGTACGGCGCTTTAGCAATACAGGGGGTGTGTCATAGAAGCTGTGACACACCCCCTGTATTGCTTTCCTGTTTGCCGGTTTCATTTCAGTGTCCATGGACACTGAAATGATTTATTTTACATTTCATTGTCTGCAGACACTGAAATACTGGCATAATATTAGAGCTACGCTCTAATATTATGCCAGTGTGGCTTAGAAAATGCAGTATGGCACTTTCTGAGTGCAGGGGGCATGTTTAGTGTCCGTGCACTGCACGGACACACCCTCTGTGCTCGTACATGGATCATATCCTGTAGAGAATACAGCAGCACACCTTCATTAATATGCAATGTGCACTGCTGTTCTACACAGGCATGATCAGCTCCATGCAGGAATAGTACTATTCCTGCACAGAGCTTAATAAATCCTGGGAATAGTTTGTATTCCTAAAGAAATTACTGTTACTTCAAGTCATGTTTTACCACTGTTAATGTGCAGTAATCATGGGGTTATAAAGATTAATTTGTCACTAGATAATTCTTCCAAACTGAAATCTAACCCAGTGCACAGAAGGTTAATTACAGATTATATGGAAACAAAATAGGCACTATGTAAAACTAACTGAAGTGATGTGCTTAGTGGAAAAACTGCAAATGGAATATGGAAAGTTTTGAAAGAGAAATTGAATGCAAAAATTCAAAAAAGTTTTAACATCAGAATCTGGGCATACCACATCAGGGGGATATATTTCCATAAAAACAAGATACCTGATTAAGGTGAGAGACAAAAAATATATAAGAAATTGAATAGAGGTTGAACTACAACTTTGAAAACTGAAATAAACAAGCTGGACAAACAAATTAAGCAAAGTGTGAGACAAAATCAAGAAAAAATGAAGAAAATTTATACAAAGATGTTGATCATAACAGAAAACCTTTTTATTAATACATAAGATGTGGAAGGAGTAAAGACATACACACTGATAAACTGTGTGTAGATTCTAAAATGTATTCTCAGACATAAGATTATAAATATATTTACAAAATTTTATGCAAAACAGTTTGGCTCCACAAAACGGGTGATAATTTGTCCTAGTAACAGCTAGGTAACCTCAGATACTTGAATCAAATTAGATTACATTGAAAAGAACTGTGCAAAATGGATTCAAAGAAAGAATGGGGAGGAGACAGAATTAGTAATAATGACCTGAAAACACTTCAGCAAGGCCTAAGGGTACCATTAGATCTATTATTTACTAGGTCATGTAAATATGGGGAGATATCTCCAGACTAGAAACATGTGCTTATTAAAACTGTCTTTAAGGGAAAGGGGAGTGGGACAAATCCAGAGTCATACAGACCCTTAAGTCTACTTTCATGTTCTGGAAAAATAATGCCGAAAGTAGCACTGGATAAGTTATTGTCAAAATTGGATATTTGGGACTTTAAACCATGTCAACATGCATATGTTAGGTTTCATGTATAAAGAATTATTTAATGGAATGTGCTGTTTGGAAAACAAAGTCCACGAACCACGGTATGGTAATCGTTTATTCCAAACACAGATATCTAATGCAATTATACCCTCTAGTGGCTTATATTACATCTTACAATTTTTACAATTTACAAAGAAGAAAAAATGGACTGAGTACACTCTGGCAACAACGCGAAGTACCAAAATAGTAAAGAAAAGAAATTGCAGAGTTCCACGCCAGTTTTTACTTTTTATTATACAAAAATAAACATGAAGTAATCGCTTTTGCGATCTACCCAGATCGCTTCCTCAGACTATATTACAATATCAAGCTGCCTAAGCAAGCATTTTAAAGCTTTAACTATTCACACATTGCAATTAATTAGTCACAATTACCTAGTTAAAGGCATACAGATAATTTACATGAAAGTTCCTATCAGTAAAGTTTTTTTTAAAAAAACAACCCTTCTTATTTAACCATTAACAGTGCATTTTACTATGTTCTGTCTGCATCTAATGCATATAGAAACAACATAAAAATATAATATACTATTGTATGTATGTATATATATATAAAAATATAAGAACAAATGCATGTGAATAAAGAATCAATAAAACCTGCCTATAAAATGCATGTATATATACTAAAAAGATTTTCCATCTTAACAACAAGGATTAAGTATGCACTTGAATTTAGTATAAAAGAATAAAGACCTAGAGCAAAGGCAACATACTGCATAATAAAGCATGGATGTGTTTAAAATAAAATGTATCAATCTCTATTTAGAGCTTCAGGTGTCGTACCTTTAGGAAGGGTTTCAGTGATACTGCATCATTAATTCCTAGATGCTTATCTGCATTCAGTTTTATTATCCACTTTTGTTCAGATTCTTCCGTTCTGTTTCTTATATCACCTCCTCTTATGCCTTTCTTGACTACCTCAAGCACAAAGAATTTAAAATTATGATCTTTCCCTTCTTTTTGAATATGTTTTGCTAGAGCATTTGTTTCTTTATTTGTAGCAATGTCTCTTATATGCTCTAAAATACGTTCTTTTAGCATCCTATTAGTTTTACCTATATAGTATGCTTTGCATACCTGGCAGAAACTGAAATATACTACGTTATTAGTTCGGCAATCGGCATACATATTTACTTCTATTTTAAATTTATTCACTGGATGAAAAAAATTAGTGCAGGAAAAAATGTATCTGCATGCTGTGCATTTTCTACACGGGTAGGTGCCTTTCCTCTGTGATGTAACTTCATGCTTAATATTATGTGATTTATAGCATGACTGCCTTTTTAAAGACTTTTTATTGATAAAAGAAAAGTGTGGTACAGAGTCTATCACTGTTTCCAAATCCTTGGATGCAGTTAGAATATTCCAATTCTTCTTAAAAACATCACAGAACATATTAATATCGTTGGTAAAGGTAATAGGAAAACACAATCTCATATCATTTTGTTGTCTATCCTTTACCTCTTGATTTTCTATTCCCTCAGAAAAGTAAGGACAGCCTTTTCTTCCTCTTTCAGCCAATGCTTCATTAACACATACATCTATTGCAGATTTAGAATAGCCTCTACTGATGAATTCATCCTTCAGTGTTTTAGTAGCTTGCATAAGCTCACTGTCACTGTTGTGTATTCTCATGTTCCTGATCATCTGTCCTTTTAGGACATTTCTGCTAACATGCCTAGGATGCATACTATTTTTATGCAGTAAACAATTTTTCCTTGTCAGTTTCCTGTATAAACTAGTTTTCATATCTTTTAGCCCAGATTTTTGAACCATAACATCCAGGAATTCAATTTTATCATAAGAATATTTATAAGTAAATTTCAAAAAAGTTGTTGTATGCAGATAGTCTATAAAATCTTTCAATTCAGTTTCTGACTTCTCCCACAAAATAAAGAGGTCGTCCACAAACCGTGTGTACCATAACACGTTTGCTATATTCATGTCCTTGCGATAAGCATGTGTTTTCCCATTGCACCAAAGCTAGATTGGCGTAGCTATTGGCACAAGCAGTGCCCATAGCTACGCCTATCTTTTGTAAATAATAATGTTCACCAAAATTAAAAGCATTATTCTCCAAGACTATTTCTAATAATCCACATAACATTCTAATTTTGCCATTGGGGAATAATTGCTTGTCTATAAGTAATTCTTGAATCCTTTCAATTCCCCATTGGTTAGGAATGACTGTGAAAAGTGAATTAATATCAAGTGTCACCAACAGAAAATTTTGATGTAATTTCTTTGTTTCTATATATAATTTCTGTAAAAAGGTCTTGGTATCTTTTAAAATTGAGTTACATGTGTCTAAGACAGGGTGCAAGTTCTTCTCTATAAAAATTGACAATGGTTCTGTGGCCCAACCTTTACTCCAGACTATGGGTCTCATAGGGGGGCATACTAAATTCTTATGAATTTTTGGTAATCCATATATAATGGGAATAATAGGATGTTCCATTCTAAAGTATTTAAAAAGTTATTCGGAAAACATGTTCGTTATCAACATATCAAAAAGATAAAATTCAATCCTATCTAAAATTCCTTTTAAAACAGTATCAATAATCTGTACATATGTTCCATCATCAGACAGTAAATTCATCATTTGTTCTATATAAAAACTTTTATCCATGATAATAATGCCTCCGCCTTTGTCTGCTGGTCTAATTACAATAGATTTCAAATTACGTAATTCATTTAGTGCAGCCATTTCATCTTTACTTAAGTTGTAAAAATATTTTGGTCTATCATGTTCAAAAACTTCCCGTATCTCTTTTTCACAAACAGATATAAACGACTCTACCATAGGGTGTGGTTTAGGCATAAAGCTACTAGGCTTCTTAAAACAATTCAAATGCATATCATCTGTATTTTTAAACATTGTTTTAAGGGTTAATGTCCTACCAAATAATTTTAGTTCTTTTATCAGTTCAACCATCTCGGTTTTCTGTGCCAGTATAAATGTTAATCCTCTATTCAAAAGTGCTAAATGCACACCTGTTAGTTCAAACGAAGATAGGTTCACTACCAACCCCTTTGATTCCTGCTGCGGGTATTCATTCCTGTTTGGCCTGTTACTGCAATCTGGTTTTGACATACAGGAGCTTTCCGGCCTCTGCTCCACGATCTGCTCTTTATTGGGAGATATGTATTTAGTACAAACAGCTCGATGGTAGTCCCATTCATCTCCCTCAACTGCATTGAAAAAGGGGGTAGAGGGCCTTTCTTAGAATTATTATTAACAGTGTCCTTAGAGTTTTTACTTGTTATAAAATTCCCCGGTGGTGTTATATTCGGTTGCTGTTCCATTGTACCAGTTTGTGTGGGCGTTTCTCTTCCAGATGATACATTTGCTGTATATGCCTCTTCTCTCTCAGTTCTCTCAATTGGTGGATGTGTGTGTTCGTCTTCATGTTCTAATTGGTTAGTTTGTAGGTTCCTAGTCATATGGGATGGCTTAAACCAAGCAAACACCGCCCCTGTTTGAAAATCATTCATATCAAGCTGCAGTTTTTTACTTTTAATAGTCTGCAATCTTTTCTCATATTGCAGGATGTTTTCATGTAAAATGTCCATTTTATCAGCTATCATATCTGTATTAAATGTTGCATACAGTTCATCTTGTAATTGATTTATTTCAGTTGCCAGTTCTTTTCTTGTGATAAAAAGAAATCTATGAGTAGACGCATGTAATCATAGCTGAGCTGCAGGTTCAGTTATTGCCACTTTTTAAGTAGTTGAGGAAATTGATCTCCATATGCAGGCATAGTTAGTACCCTTAAGCCTCTGGGTGCTATTTTATATCTAAGTGATGCTTCCATATGGAACCGCTGCCATTGCAGTCTTTTAAACTTATAACGTTTATTCTCCATGTTCCTATACTTGTCTCGAAAAGCCATACTTGTTTCTTCATTAATATCCACAGAACAATCTTCAGGAAACACAGTTTTTAACATCAAAGGATTATTGTCCATTATTAAAATACGATTGAGTCGTTCTTTCTGTGTGCAAGTATTAGAGTTATGTCCATGTAAAACATTCGGTTCTGCATCATATCCTTATGACATGTCTCAGTCTCTCTCCCAACAGCATACCAATACAAAGAAGAAAAAATGGACTGAGTACTGAGTACACTCTGACAACAACACGAAGTACCAAAATAGTAAAGAAAAGAAGTTGCAAAGTTCCACGACAGTTTTTACCTTTTATTATACAAAAATAAACATGAAGTAAGTGCTTTCGCGATCTACCTAGATTGCTTCCTCAGACTATATTACAATATCAAGCTGCCTAAGCAAGCATTTTAAAGCTTTAACTATTCACACATTGCAATTAATTAGTCACAATTACCTAGTTAAAGGCATACAGATAATTTACAAGAAAGTTCCTATCAGTTAAAGTTTTTTTAAAAAAACAACCCTTCTTATTTAACCATTAACATTGCATTTTACTATGTTCTGTCTGCATCTAATGCATATAGAACAAACACAAAAATATAATATACTATTGTATGTATATATATATATATATATATATATATATATAAATATATATATATATATATATATATATATATATATATATATATATATATATAAATGCATGTACAAAAAATGAAAAGTTTGCTTGAGCACAATTCTGTAGGTGTTTGTATAGGGCATTTTTATCATTGCTCCTTCTTATGTCAAAAAAATGTTCATAAATACGCCTTTTCAAACGTCTTTCAGTTTTCCCTACATAGAACGCACTGCAAACTTCACAGGTCACTAAATAGACCAACACACTAGAAATACAATTACTGTAACAGGTACTTCTAACAAATTTATTCCTGGTTTTAATAAACACCTGGTCAGCATTAACTACATGTTTACACTGGGCACATGCCCACATCTATAAGTACCATTTTTTTTCCCTTATGTATGGCACTCCCTTTTTCCAATAATTCCTTCAAATTGGTACCTTTCTTGAACACAATGTTTAACGGTTTATTTTCAACACCGTTTAGGTCAGTGAGGGATGTAAATCTATCCCATTCTTTTTTCACCACATCAACCCACCTTTTGTGAATCACTGCTGTATTCCATTGTAAGTACCCTATTAAACTTGCCATCCTTTTTCGCACCATTAATGAATGCAAAATCATTGCCTTTACCTAAGGGAGGCATAAATCTTGTCTTCCGCTGGTTTTTAATATAAATAATAGTATCCTCCAGTAACTTGCTGGGTATCCCCTCTCCAAAAATAGTTTTCCCAAGAAGGCACATTCATCCTCAAAGTCTTTGTCTAATGAGGTGAGTCTACTAGCTCTAATCAATTGCCCCTTAAAAATACTTTTCTTTTGCACATATGGGTGGGCACTCTCAAAATGAAGATACAAATTAGAGAAAGTCTCCTTTCAAAAAACTTTAGACTTAATACCCCCAAAGGTTTTAATCATACTTATATTCAAAAAATCTTCTTTGGTATAAGTAATTTTACTAGTAAATTGTAGGACGGTGGTAGTCATATTTATGTACTCCAGAAATTCATTCAATGTCTCCTCCGATTCCTTCCAAAAAATACAGATATCATCTAGGAAACCCCTATACAAAATCCAACAGTCACAAAATCTAGAATTGAAAATGTGTTGTTTTTCCTACCAGGCTAGGATAATGTTGACATATGTGGGGGCACAATTGGCCCGCATGGCCACCCCCTCAACTGGTGGAAATATTCACCACCATAGTAAATAAAATTGTTTTTTAATGTCATTTCCATAAGGTTAAGAATAACCTGTAAATCATCACCACTGATATTACATTTGTCAACCAGGGCAGCCTCAAGCCAACTTAATCCACCTTCCTGTGATATAACTGGAAATAAATCTTTGATATCCACTGTTACGAATATAATATTGTCGTAAACCTGATTTGTGTCAATACCCAGAAGAAATCCCCAAGAATCTTTTAGAATAGTTTTTTCTATACCCCAATGTTTTTTCAATTTTACATCACAAAAGTTTGCCAGAGGCATAGTCTTTGAGCCTTCAGCGGACACAATGGATCTGAGGGGAGGATTAATTTGATCCTTGTGAACCTTGGGGATCCCAAACATAGTGGGTATCCTAGGTTGAGGCACATGTAAGAATTTAAATATTTCTATGTTAATTAATCCTTCTAAAAGCAGATCATTAAGGGCCAACTCAATTTTCTTAAAGGCCACATGAATCTCATTTTTAGAGACCCTTTTGTATTTGAGGGAATCCCCCAAAATGTCGTGCATTTTTCCTTCATATATAACTTGGTCCATAAGGACAGTTCCCCCTCCTTTGTCTGGTTTCATAACCCTAATCTGTGAATTTTGCTGAAGCTCATCAAGTACCCTTCTCTCTTTTTGATTCAAATTGTATCTTCTTGATTTACCTACTACCTTTCTTATTTCCTTCTCCACTATGGACTCAAAATTTTTCAATTGTGGGTGTATTGGTGGGTTATATTCACTTTTATGTCTCAGACAGGGCTGTGTGTCCATCCTCCCCTGTCCATGAAAAGTAATGTCCAAATTAAGCTGTCTAATAAACATTTTAAAATCCAATAAAAGTTTAGTACTGTCACATTTTTATATGGTACAAATTTAAAACCTCTAGAAAATAACTTAAAATGGTCCACAGTTAATTCAACACTGGTATAGTTAAAAATATTATAGTTTCTGTATGTGAATACATTATTACTACAATACATTTCATCTAATACAATAGTAGGGGGATTCGTCACCCTACATTCATCCATATCTTCATCTGAAACTAGTAATGTTGATATTTCCCCTTCCCCCGATATCTCCGTCCCCTTCCTCCCCTCTGGGCCTGATAGTAATATTGGGGAGCCCTCTGGTTAATTAGCCTTTTGGAACATCGGAGAGGGGGATAATCTAAAGGGTCCAATTGATTATTCACATCGACTAACCCATCATTGTCTAAAATTTCTTCAAGGTCATCATTCACACCATTCTTTATCCAACCTTTACTGTTTTTTCTGGGTGCCGAGTAACATTGCTTGTCTTTATATTCTAAAATATCTCTATTCAGTTTCTTAATCTTCCTTTTAATATTAACTAAACATAATTCATCTATTTTATCCATCATACTATAGTATTTTATTTTCTCTGCCTCTACAGTATGTAATAAGTCATTGGTAATAAAATTGTTAAGGTGCTCTATAACAGTAGAAAGTTCATTCATTTTTATCTCATTTTGTTTTACTACAATTTTTAACCACATCAAGCCCACATCTATTAAAACTATCCACAAGATCCTTATAAAATACAGAACTGTTGTCAATGTTGTAGGGGAACTTAAATACTCTCAAACCTTTAGGCACAATTCCCCTTTTCAAACATTCCCTAAGGTATTCATTGTCAATCTTGAGAGTTTTAAATTTCCCCAACACATCTGCTAGTTTATTAACATTATTTCTATAGGTGTCATTATTTCCCTTATTGTTCAGTACAGCAGTATTAGCATCCATATCAAAATTAATGTCTACATTACTGTTCAACCATTCAGAGAAATGTTTCCTCTGTTTAACAACTGCTAGTCCATTGCCAGTAACATTATTAAAGTCACCTTTATTAATTTGACTAGAAGTCCATCTGTTGTTTGCATTGGTGCTATTCATGGCCATGCCATTGTCACCAGGTGTAAAAAGTAAGTTAGGAGTGTCCAAAATTTAAACAAATTCCTTTCCATTTGCTTATTAGTTCCATCGTCTTCGTTTGAGCTACATTTAGCTCTAACAGCCGCCACTGTAGATCTGCCGCCATGAAAAATGCTTCCTGATTCCCAGGTAGAGATGAACACAGTGCAGTAACTAACCTTGCACTGATAGGAGTTAGTAGGTCAATGAGCTGAGAAAACTGACCAATGAGCTTCCTTGTTTCACCCAAGTCATCCCTCCCCTCCTTTGGAGACCATGGTAACAAAACAGTATCTTCCATTCCCGAAATGCAACCAAGAACCAAGTATAAGGGGAAAAAACAACTCCAACCAATGACTGATAACCAGAAAAAAGTGCTGTTTGGAAAACAAAGTCCACGAACCATGGTATGGTAATTCTTTATTCCAAACACAGATATCTAATGCAATGCTACCCTATAGTGGCTAGATAGAAGACAATTACAAAAAATGGAGACCAGTAGTATCAAATATCAATGATTATAAGATCTTTATGAAAATAATACAAAGGAGATTTGAAACTAAAATGGAAAATATTATGGAAAATGGTGTATACATATAGTACAATGGGGAAAGGTTGTCAGAAATTATTAATGATAGAGAAATTGTGGATGATATTATAATAGAAAAGAAAAAGTGAAAATCATGATAGGAGACCTTAATGAGGCATTTGATTCAATTGGACATGAAATCTTATGGATAATAATGAAAAATATAGTATAAGTGGGAAAGTTAGGAAATTATGTATGTCTGTCAGCATATAGCAATAATAAATTAATGATATTTGTAAATGATTGGTTAAGCTAAGAGGTACACATGAAGAGTGGTATAAAACAGGGCTGTCCAATGAGTTGTATACTCTTTACATTAGTTATGAATGTGATAGTATGTGAAATATATTACAAAATGAAGAAGGCAAGTTATTTAACACCTGAAGGGCTAAGAATTCAAGTTCTGTTAACATATGCTGATGATATCATAATACTTGCAAAAAAAAATGTGATAAACAAAGTAACAATATTCACAAATGAGTGTCTAGACATGATATGGATGGCTTTAAATAAAGAGAAAAGTAAAGGTTTAGGTGATATAGTGAATACAGTGGGTATGTATTTTACAATGAATGACATTTCTGTGCTAGATATAAAATTTGGGAACAAAGACGTACATAGAATTGAATGGGGAAAACAACAGAAGAAATAAAATAAACCTGTCTTTTCTAGAAAACATATAAATTATCATTCAGAAAAAAGGCCTTATTTGATAAATTCAGTACTGATAGGAAAAAACATCATACTTAGCAGTTGTATTTGTGTTGCCAACAGTATTTGAAAATTAATTATTGCAGATATTTTTTTAATTTATATGAAGTTCAAGATTAAACCCAGCAAAAAGAGGAGTTTTGTATGTAAATAAAGAGGAAGGAGGTTGAGGGTTAATTAATCCAGTGGTATATGCTGCTTCATTAAATTTGTATAAAGTGTTAAAGTGGATAAATGAAAAAGAGAAGAGATTAGTAGTAAAATTGTATAAATATAAGGATGATAAATTTTGTAGTATGGTAAAACAGAGTAAAAGAGAAAAAGGGTGCATAAATGAAGAAATAAAATGTTACCAAAATTACTTTTGTGGAAAATAAAAATTGATGATATAGAACAAGATAGAAAAGTATGTCTTAAGAATGTAATGATAAAACATTACTATGTAAACCATAGGAAAATCTAACAGATGAAAACATTAAAGCTATAAAAATAAGAAGTAAATGGCATAATCAGAAAGTAGAATGTCAAGATTTTTTGGAGACTAGTAATAGATACATTACCAGTAAAAGGAAATATGCCATATAAAAAGAAAAGTAATAGAACATGTTTACATTGTCAGAAAGAAGAAACTATGGAACATGTGCTTTTGATATTTAAAAGAGTAAGCAAGTTATGGGGAAAGCTATGTAAAGAAGCTTTTTTCAAAGATATAAAAGAAGTGGATTAAATAAACATGGATATGATTAAATATGGATATTAGAAGAGCGGAAGTAAAGAATATGTTAAAAGAATAGATAAAATTTATTTTATGTCATATGGGTTAAATGGAAGGAAAGAATATATGAAATAATGTTTAATGGTAAGGAGTGAGAGTCTAATAGGGATGAAAATTTCGTCTGACTGTAAAGGAAATTATGAATATGTGTAATATATATATATATATATATATATATATATATATATATATATATATATATTATACTCTTGTAAATATTTGTAAATATGTGACTATATTGTAAATAAGAGTTCTTTTTATATATGAATAAATGACCCCTGCTCTTTTCAATAGGTACCGGTGATCTTTTACATCCATCTGTGCTACCACCAACTCAAGTAGATGGGGCCTCAGTTTAACATCTTATCTGAAGGACAATACACTCAGTAGTGCAACACCACCATTATAAAATCCATCTACTTGGTTACCTGGAATGGGAATAGAACCACAGTCTTTTGCACCAAAGGAAGTGTGCTACCTGATCCACCATTGACACTAACAGCTTAATAATAACTTAATGATACCTTATAGTGTAACACCTTAATGTTGTCCTGATTCTGTTTAATTATGTTGGAAGTTCTGGGAAAAAAGGGGTTATGCGGCTTGTCAAGATTTTAGCCAATATACAAAAACCTTGGGGGTGAAGTGCAGGGTCTACCTGGAAAAGTAGCTTAGACTATCTACCATCTCATTGCAGTCTGATATATATTGTATCCCCTTAGAATGACACCAGAATCTAAGCCAATTGTTGAAGTCAATTATCCTTTGAGCATATTATGTCATCATTTTTGGTAATGGCAGAATACAAGTCTATACACAAATAGGAATGATAAACCTCTTGCAACTACTGACCATTAAGTGCACTCAAAGTTTCTGAAATAGGTTATAAAATGAAAGTTATGGCTCCAAGTCCCTCAGTCTATACAGTGTGTGGTCCGACAAACAATCAATGAACTAAAATGGCTTAATTATTCCTCTGTTTTCACTAGAGCTTAAACCAAAGCATTTCTGACTCTGATCACAACAGATGCCAAATGTAAGTGCAAAGCAATTTCAGTAACTCAGTAAGACATGCAAAAATATTAATTTGAGGTGTTTCTAGGCTTTTAGTTAGTCAAATCTGGTATTAAGTAGTCTCAAGAAAATAAAATGCATAGTGCCATGTAAGGAGGATAGAATGACAGACACAAACAGGAATGTATTGCAAAAATGTTTAATGTGTTTTTACCCGCAGTCAACTAGGACTTCATCAGAACAAATAGTCATTCATTCCCTAAACATAATGTACAAAAAATATTGCGACAATATTAAAACACATTAACTGGAAAATAAAAAGTGAATAATACATATAGCAAAAGATCATTAAAAATACTTAAAATATATACAGTAAAAAACATTAAAAACATTACATACATACAAGTCTAAGCTTAAATATAGGATGTTAAAGTTTGGCTGCTCTTAATTTCAACACATTGCTAATAGAAATGCTATCATTTAAATCCAACATTTCATGAGAATTCAGTCTGCTCGGAATATTTGACCAGTGAATTGTTACAATTTCGTTTTCTGATGTAATATCTATGCTCATATTTCTTTTTTTTTTACATGTTAAACAAGGTTTGTTAAACATTTTTTCAGTTCAAACATGTATAGAAAGCCAGCATTCTCAAACTCATATTTATATTATATGAGCAATCATCCCACCTGACAAAAAATAAGCTTTGTAAAGGTGCAAATGGTCTACCTTTTGCGGATCATTTCTAATGATACTACATTTGAGAAAGAAATTGATTACTTAATATCAATATTTTCTGTTGAGGAGTTACCCACAATGTTTACTGAGAAACGTACATTATTATATCTTAAAAGACAGGTATAATAAGCTTGAGCCACTTCTGTGGAAAGGGTTAAGTAAACAAGTGACTTCTGGTAAAGTTTGTAATGCTAAAGATACCAGAGAATTTCAGAGAAGCATGATTATAAAATATGGGGATGATACTAATATGATAAAATCTTCCTTTAAGAACAATTGGAAGATTTTTTGATTCCTATTTTGATATTAAGAAAATTGTGAAAAAGGCCTAAATTTCATATTCAAAAGGCACACCAGTATTAAAGAACATCTTGAAAAGTGTAATCTTAGTGAAGTGACTTCAAACAAAACACTTCAATGTGGAATAATGAGATGTGGTGCTTATGCCGAATGCACTTAGGTTTATGAGGGGGAGATTTAAAATCTGGCACTACCAATTATCAGTTTAAGTTTTCTAAGGGTTTTTCTTGCAATAGTAAATGTTTAGTGTGCTTTGCTTTTTGTGAAACGTCACTGTTTTTTTATTGGCAAAACTGAATGCACCCATAAGAAAAGAATATATGAGCACAGATATGACATCAGACAGTGTAAAACCTTCATTTTTTTATTTGTGCTGCTTGAGCAGATTCCCATGAACCCAAGGGGTTGACCATGGGAGTGTACTATCAAGTACATAGAACTTTTATGGCAGATTAGATTGAATGCTCATGAACTGCTGGGCTTAAATAATAGAAATTCTATTAGTAGTCTGTTGAAATTAAAAGCGGCCAAACTTTGATATCCTATATTTAGGCTTACATCTGTATGTATGTGATGTGTTTTCTGTTTTAATTTTTTACTATGCACCTTATAAGTATTTTTAGCAGTCTTTTGATGTATGGATTATTCATTTATTTATGGTTCAATTGATGTGTTCTAGTATTGTCCCATGATTTTTTGTACATTATTTATGGTGAGAGAATGAACAACTATCTGTTCTGATGGTGTTCTAGTTGATTGTGGGCAAAAGTGTTTAACATTAAAATGTTTTAAAATACATTCTTGTTTTTGTCTGCTATTCTATCATCCCTATGTTGTAACATGCACTTTCTTTTCTTGGCTCTTGGTTTTGTGCACAGGTTTGGCATCTTGTGGTTATAAAACAGTCTCAATCAGTAGCACAGTTGCTTAGTACTGAGCAGCTCTGAGTGAAGGATTACAAAGCTGTGCAAATGTAGGCAACTTATAATACTAGACCTTTACATAATTCACAAAAAAATGCAATGTGAAACCATATGAACTAATGCATTTGTATAGTGGAAACATATACGGTATGGAGTGGAAAGGCAAATAAAGTGAGCTAATAGAATAAACCTGATGGCCACAATTCAAAAATGATGTAACTGTGGACCAACAAATTTGACCAAAGCCGCACACTGCATGCTACAAAGATTGCACTAACATTGCTGACAAACAGCATGAATGATAGAAAGCAAGTGCGAAGCTTAAGTGATTCTCAGCATAATTTGATGTGGAGCATCAACATATTTGTAAACTACAAATCTTAGCTAGTGTAAGAAGCAAACACAATGATCACTTCAACAAACCAGAGAATCCATAGCATGCATCCAAATTTCTATGAAAAAAATCACACCTAACAGATAAGGCAAAATCAGTCATAAACCACCAACAACCAATTATGGACTCATCGACTACTGGTCTACATGCATGCTTAATGAAGAAATCATCATGAGTTGCATTGATAATATGTGCAGAAAAGCAATAATTGATCAGAGGCAATTTCATTGATGTTCTCCCCACCGCACATACTGGTATCATAACTGATGTAATGTCAGATGCCTCTGCTGCTGCACACATTAACTGTTCCCTTAGTATGCTCATAGAACTATTTCATGCAGAAAAATAAACTTCAAAAATACAGATGTCTTTCTGAAATGTTTTAGTTCTATGGTGCATAGGTGGGCTGGAAGATGTTAATCCCTGTGGCCTCTCTTTAGCAGGTTTCAGTACATGTATCACAGAAAGCTCTTTCTTAGTGGTGCTTGCTCTAGCTTGCAGATGGGAGGTGGTCAATATGTGAATAATAAATGCTGGGGATGCTACTTCTATATGCCACTAAATCCTGAGTTGGTCCATCTGTCCACATTATATCTTTAGACTGAATCACTTTTATCATTTGAGCTACTGTCTGGACAGTGTACAGATAACTCATAGGTGAAAATGTTTTTGTCACAGAATGAGCTTGAAACAGTCTATCACATGCTGTTAAGATTTCTGTTCGAAGAGAAAACTGAAAAAATAGACTCAATGAGAAACCAAGTAATTTCCTTTGTTTTCTGTTTCTATTGTCTATGTATATAAGACATACTATTTTGAGATTTTTTTTTTAAGGTAAAAGGTTTTAAATGTTGAATTTTAGCTAGGCAGTCTGTTTGCTGACTCGCAGGTATTGCTGGAGCCAAACATTTTTCTTTTTTTTTCTTCTACAATTGAAGCACTTTAGTGCTCTGTGCATGGTATAAACTGTAACAACTGCTTGCTTCAAATGTAACAAGCAGTTACTAGAATTTAAAATAAGTTTTTTCTTTTTCTCTATCAGATTGGGGGTGGCAGCAGGTGCCAGAATAGTTTTAACATCATTATTTGTTTCTGGGTTAATCTCCTTAAAGGCACCTCCATCATTCTGTTACCTGACCCTTCTAGGTCAGTACCTTTAAAGGGAGTAGCCACAACTGTACTAGATGGCATGACTCCCCACCCCCCAACACAGAGTCATCAGTACGAGCCTCAGCAGGTGGGCTGTATGCTCAGGGTAGCCCATTTGCATTCATGTTGCTATGGCTCATCTGATGCATCACCTTAAAGCTAAATGTTGGAGAGCCAGTTCTCACTGAGGTAGCTTTCAGTTTGTGCCCTTGTATCAAAACAGTCTTTGGGAGGCATGATCTGTCCTCATGATAAACTTTCATCCCAAGAGGCAATATTCCATGGTTGTGTGGACCCACTTTATGGTTAAACACTATCTTTCTATAGCTGAGTATTACTTCTCATCATTACTAAGCTTACTACTAATATAGCAAAATGTCTGCTCCTGTCCATGTACAATGTGAGACAAAACTGCACCTATACTTACCTCTAAGGTATCAGTATGCATAATAACTGTTTAGAGAAGTCAGGGGCTATGAGTATGGGTTATGTGCATAGTATATTCTTTAGCAGTCTAAAAGCTTGTTCTGTTGCAATTGTCAGCTGCACCTCCAATGGAACCAAATAGCCTGTTGATCCTATGGACCATTTTTAGCATCACCAGTGATCCAACCTATTTACCGAGACATGAATTAATACTAAACCCCAATTAGTTTTAGCCCATTTCCATAAGGGCTAGAGGGGCCATACTGGGTATATACTTAGGACTGCCAATCTAGCTGTCCAGGTTATGCTTAAAAAAGGTCATGGTGCTACTCTGCTTTACCTCTAAGGGAAGCCTATCCCATAAAATCGGTATTCTCTGTGAAAGATAGCTTCCTGACATTTAAGGTACTACTAGTTCTGTGGATGTATAAGAAATTATGTAGGACTGGATTTTGCAAGGCTCTGTAGGCCAGTCAGAGATCTCTTCTCAATAGTTGGCAGGAAACAAAAATGTGTGAGAGTGCTTTAAGGCGGTCAGAGTAACTCAAAGAGAACATACCCTTGATAAGCAAACTCTGTAGTCTCTGAAGATGACACATATCTTTAGCCAAATACATACTTTTAGTTACATCAGCCAGGGTCAAACAATACTAACAAAATCAGGAACAAATTTCCAGAAAAATAACTAGCTAACCTCAAAAAAGTTTTCACTTACTTTTTAGTGGTTGGTGTATGCCAGTTTTGTACATATCCCATTTTGTAGGCTACTGCCAACTATATATTGTACTTAACTGGATTCACTGTCAATCTACCCTAAAGCAGAGAGTTCAAAATGGCTTGGACTACAAGCAAATGGCTCTCCTTACTTTTAGAGAATAATACAATATCATCAATTTAGTCTACTGCATATGTGGTATGGGGTCTAAGGACTGTGTCCATCAATTTCTGGAAAGTTGCATTTTATCCATGGAGACCAAAAGGCAACATCTTTATAAGATTACAAGCCATCTAGCATAAAAAATGTTATATTTTCCTTAGTCTCCTAGACAAGTTGGATTGTCAATAGCCTTTTCTTAAGTCTAAAATGGACAGAAACCTAGCCTTGCCCATTTTCTCAATCAGGTCAACTACTTAAGGATATGAATGAAACTGAGATATACAGAATTTTACAAACCCATCAGACTGGGACTGCTCATTTATAATATCAGGTTTAAGCATCTTTTAAACTTCATCTCTTGACTGCTAGGTATTGGGACTCTGGTATTCAAAATGTCTTTAGCTAAACTATTTCTTCAGATACAGGTTCTATGTTGTAATAAATGAAACTGCTTAAAGCAAGAAACTCAGAGAATATATTATTTTTTCTAAGAGCAGGTTCCTTTACTTCCTATTTCTGAGACAATGAGAGTATCTTCCCTATTTTGGGCACTCGGCACAGATTTTAACTTCCTTTGCATTCATATTTAGCTACAAAAATTTCAGTAGAAGTTTCCCTCCTTAATTTCAGAATGTTTATGTGGTACAGCTGTTCTGCTTTCCTTTTTCATAGTTCCCAATTTGCAAAGAACCTTTTTTTCTATAGCGGATGAACTACAAGTAACTTATCTCATGTTTTGAACCCTCTCAGTCAAGAATTTCTTCTGTATGTTCTCTCATGTGCCTGATGAGCTCTGTCCATATGTTCTCTCACTGTAGGTGTCTCATTTCTTGGCCATTCTGCAGATCTGAGAAATAGCCTATTACACTTTTAAAGGGGATATTTTCTTCCTGCTGTGTTTCTTTTGGCTATATGCAGCATGCCTGTGGGATACCTGCCATGCAGAAGTTCAGATAGTCTGAACCCAGTTGAGAGACTTGTGGTGCTTCTCTTACTCAAAAGAGAAAATATGGTAGCAATTGGTCCCAATTTTTCCATTCTCTTTGTATCACCTTTAAGCTAAGCTATCTATTTAACAGTGGTATACATATATCCCTATCTGTTTCACTTTAAATCAACTGCAAAGTTCACGCATTACTCAGCACACAAATGGGGTGCCTTGATTAGTAAATACTCCTCAGGAAATTCCTGCCCTAGAGAAGGGCATTAGCAGTTTATTTACTTTGAATTTTGCATTGACTATTAGCAGGGGCATTACCCCAGGACATTTTCTAATATAATAATTACCAGGATATACTGATGACTATTATTCAATTTCACAAGTAGACACACAGTACAAATTACTATATGATCAAATAGGACCTCTGCAATCAGAAAAAAAATGTATCAAGTGGAAGACACAGAAACCTATGACTGTGTTCAGATTCCCCTTTTCTTTTTCTTCAATATGAGTCCCATCTTTTTCTTCCTTATTTTATGTTTGTAAAGTCCCTTAGTGTATTCTTAACCAGGGGTTCTCTCCACCAGTTTGTATACTGATTTATTTGATTACTTTAAGTGCATGAGTTGTTTGGTAAAATATACACTCCCCATCATTGCCTATACTGACTGTCTTCAGTATTTTAACAGGAGCCTTTTGACAAGACCTGGTAGTGGATTTATCTAACCTTTCCTGTCCACAGTTGAATCTTTTGATATAATTTGTGTCTTTGGTGCTTACGTATTATCGCAACCAGATTTGTAATGCTGTCTAACTCCTAATGCTTTCTTGAGAGGAGTGAATGTTTGAGTAAGAAGGTGTCTGTTGACTCCTACCGATAGATTGTGATGGTTAAACATGAGCAGGAAGAAGAAACAGAAGGCGGACTTTGGCAGCCAACTGCGAGAGGGACAAATATTTCCTCATGCATGTATTTCTTTTTAAAGACAGTACGTAGAACCATGTGCTCTAATACACTGACCACAGATTCAGGGCGACTGTGATCCTCTATGTGTTTTAAACAGGATCTGGAAAGTCAAGCTCCTTCTTAAGACTTTTTGTGAAAGTGTACAAAATGTACGGTACTTTCCAAATAGTATCTTTGACATCAGTTTAACACCAATGTGGCTTTTCCGTTTTTCTGTTTGGCAGACCAAGCAGCTCAGTCTTCGGATTATTAGCCTCCAGTCTGGAGTCCTGCTTTCTGCTGCTGTAAATCACTCTGAATGGTAGGTTAACATCAGTCTTACACACCACTATCCCATCGAGGAGGAGGATTTCAGTGTTGTTTTCTGTTTCAGAGTGAAAGTGATGCGATCCTGTGGAAAACTGAAGGTAACTTACCATTCCGATTTGTTGTTTACAAACAGCAGAAAGCAGGAGTGCAGACTTGAGACTAATATCTGAAGACTGAACTGCTCGCTGAATTCTCCTCTTGACGTCTTTAAAGCACACTACCCGCAAAGTCTAAAATGTTAACCCTTGATCATCTTACAAACCCACCAACAATACCCTAGAAGACTTTTTAACAGTTTGCCCTTCCTGATTACACTTATTTGTTGTAGTTTTAGTAAAAGAGAAGAAAGTATACCATGTCGCAAAATCTGGTTGTGATAATATGTAAGTACCGTGTCTTTTATCCCAACATTTCTATGTCTTCAATCCCTGCATTTTCTCTCTGCCGGAACTATGTACATTTGCCAGTATATCAAACCTTTTCCCCATATAACTTACATACTTCTTTAAATTGGGGGAAAATCCTGACCAGTGATTACACCATGAGACAAACTGGACACCAGAACTCTACAGGATGTAAAACTTTACCCAAGAAAATCTGCATTTCTATTTGTGTTGCAGGGTATTCTCTCTTGTCCCCATGTACATACATAATTTCAATTTTTTTGCTTTTAGTTGTTTCATGTTTGCACACATACTGTGATTTGTAGAGGAATTACATTTATTAAATACAGCAATCCTAGTAGTTCTTTCCCTTCTACCACAATAGTACATTTCATAAGTTTGGTTTAAGAGCAATGGCAGAAAGGATACTCTGCATTCCTTATAATTAAACATTCATTGTTTTCACACTCCATCTATATACATTTAGCCACACTTTAACAGATTAATGACTAGTAATAACAGTTTCACAGGTATAGTATTAGTGCCATTAATTATGCAGTACCTGCCTATATGCCATTTTCTAGAACTTTTAAAACAATTGGTTCAAACAGATACAGAAGCATATTTAGCTAAAGGTTTATTCCTAGCCCTTTCCATGTAAGTCTGAATTAAAATCGATAATTTCACTTAGTAACACATGCTTGTCTGCAACAACTAGTCACTAAAAGACTGAGGGTCAGACTTGTCTACCCACTTTCTTAACTTTCTAAAAAGTTTCCTCTTAAATTTATTTACAACCAAATTTCCAGGTTTGCTTACATTATTAGTTTATGTGACGTTGTAGCCATATGTTCAAAGTGGGTATCAAGTTTGCTATTTGAGATCTCACTTGCTTGTCCATTAAAAATATCCATTTATGAAATTTACAGAACTGTGCTTTAGGTGAACTCCCAATCCCTGCTAAAAATCTATTTCTTTCCTTACTGGTAATCACACACATCAGCAGCATCATCAGAACTTCTAAGTTGTTAATGCCTCTCTCCACTTAGATGGGGCAAAAAAAACTCTTGGCCCATTCTACCTGTTCCACGTTCTCCCTAGCTGAATAAATTTCAACAGCATCTAGATTAGCATCCATGAGATCTTTGAGTCCAAGCTTCTTCAGGGTTAAATTGGACTTAAGGACTCACAGAGAGGTGGACAGCTAAGACATTAAGATGCAAATCTGCTGTCACAGGTTTAGCAGGCACTTAACTGTGTCAGCGCATCTGTCCTGTAAAATGACCATGAGCTTTTCAATGTATTAGCCAGTTCAGTCTTCAACCTGGGACAAATATTGATTAGTTCTCTCTTGAATGCTGACCAGGTGTTGGTTAGAGGACTCACACCTCTCCTCTAGGACAGCAGCAGTATTTTGAAGGGATGCAGTGGAAGTCAATAATGTTTTGTTGGAATTTAGCAAACCTTCAATCAGTTTCTCAATTTTTCTACCAGTACTCAGTATCCACAGTCAGTATGTACATTTTTTTCATCTAACTACAGAGTCATCTACACCAAGAGTAATTAACAAACTACTTAACATAGCACACATTTCTTCTGTGATCTAATACTTTGTAGACTATTTCTAATGAGAAATACAATTCAGGAAAGCAGCTAGCTTTTGAAAAGTATACAAAATAGCTAGTGCTGGTATCATCGAGGGTTAAAGCCCTGGCTTGTACTGACCAAATGAAGATAACCATTTGAAATATTAGGATCCACTAGAGCGAATCCTAAAACATGGAGACTGAATGGACAAAAGATGCACTTACATCTACTAAGTCTGAGATGGCCATTTCTCAGAATATTTTCCTTTCTCTGAGGTATGGTGATTTTGGAGTTGGCTTATATACGTTTGGGGGGGGGGGCTTGTCCCACTACAAAAGAAAAAGTTTAAAGAAAAGTGATTTCCAAGGCTCACACTTTTCCGAGGTCTTTGGTCTTTTTTTTTTTTGGCTTTGTTGGCACTTGGCATTTCAAGTGCCAACATTTCAATAGGGAACCCTAGATGACACTAGTCTGGCTAACAGCTCAGATGCTTGACAGAACTGTCAGGTTAAATAGGTGATCCCTTCCTGTGAGAGGGGAGGAGCTAACTGCACACACTGCCACTGTCTCTTGGAGGAGTGGTGGTGACACAGAAGGTAGCCTGTGGGTAGAATGTTAGGCTTATCAAGACACTAGTGGAGGGCTACCTTCATAGCAAGTGTGTGGAGACACTTACAAGGAGAGGACATTATAGGCCACAGTAATAATGTTATGTGCTTGAACAATAACCAGGAGGAGTACTTAGGACCTCATTGTCAGGTTATCAGCAACAGCAAAAGCACACTGATTGCTGCCTGATTGATGTCCCAGCCCTTGTACAGCTTACCTTAGATATGGCAGACATTTCCAAGAGTACAGAAATGAATGACCCAGGAGAAGCCTGATGATTGGCAGACACTAGTGCAAAATAGCCTAGAAAAAAATTCTCAGCATTGAAAAATTGCAGTTATTGCCCATATTCTCTCCAGTTTCATATATCTATATATATATATATATATATATATATATATATATATTTTTTTTTTTTTTTTTGGCATTTGTTTACCAGGCTGCTCTGACTGGGTCTACAGAATCCATTTTCAGCAGAGGCCCGGGGAGAAAAGCTCCACATACAGTACAATACAAATACAGTGTAATCCAATCCAATACAAATTACATTAGAAATACTATACAAAAATAAGTTGAAAGAACAAACTATGTTACAAGATGTTGCAATATATTACTACACATCTAGGCAATTCTATAAAGTTAAAACATTTCAGACAGTAATAGTCACTCTCACCATACATAATGTAAATAGTGTCCAAAACAATAAATAGTATGTAGTTAGTGCAATTAGTGCAATATGTGACATCGACTGTTATAGTACATGAAAAATAGGGTTCCTATCAACACTTCGAATGTATAAAATTCTGAATTTAATTTAATCGAACTGAAATGTTCGAAATCTCAGAAGAGCAAACTGACGGAACATTGATTTCTTTCCCAGGGAAAGAAATCGGTGGGCCGTCATCGGATTTTGCTATTTCCTCCACTGTGGTGTGGTCTTGGAGTTGATATATTTAAGTAGGGGGGTGTGGAGGGCACAGCCCCCCTATTGGGGGGATGGTGGGGGGCAAAGCCCTCCACTTCTGTCAGTGTTTAAAGTATTGAAATTTTTTTTTTTTGCACGGAACACCGATTTTGTTCCCTAGGAAAGAAATCAATGTTCCGTCACTTTGCTCTTTTGAGATTTCGAACATTTCAGTTTGATTAAATTGCATTCGGCATTTTCAGCATTCAATATGCTGATATAGACCTGAAAAATAGAATGTTAGTTTCAGTTAGGAAAATAGCAGCCAGAAAGTTAGTGATGCAGATAGATAGATATAGAGAGAGAGGGAGAGTGTGTTGTCTCCTCTTACACTCAGTCATTATCTTTCTTCATAGAGCAGACCCTGCAGTCACTAAATGTGACCTCAGTATTGCAGGAACTCTGCCGCAAAGCCCTACACATACAGGTTTACTGAGCATTATCAGTGTTTAATGGCATACAGTCACTACATCAGGTCTTGATATTGCAGGATCTTTGTCATAAGACCCTACACCTACATGTTTACTGAGCATTGGCAGTGTTTAATAATCTGCAGTCACTACATCTGATTTTGATATTGCAGGAGCTCTGCCACAAGACCCTACACCTGCAAATTTACTGAGCATTGGCAGTGTTTAATAGTTTTTGAGCATATTTATCCTGAAGAACCTTTCCATGTATTAACTTTAATCAGTTAAATGGATGTCTGCTTTGTGACTGGAAGTTTCTGTGAAGTAGCCTATGCACTCTAAGGACCTCGTACTAAGTTGGACACTGACCCATTTTGCTCGACCAGTAGACTATACTGCATATGCTAGTTATTTAGTCTCACGAAATGATAGTCAACCTGTTTTACTTGCATCTCTTTGTTAGTTGCTTTGTTCTGGACATAAGCTGATTTATCTCAGCATAAATGACTCTGAAGTTATACCTCTGGGATATAATATCATCCATAATGAAAACAAACAGAATGAAGCATTCCAGAATCCACAATAATGTATTTATTAAGCACTTTCACTTTCTAAATAAAAACTTCTTCAGAATGAAATAATTACAGAAAGCTGACCCTATATATACATCCTTGCCCCTACTTAACATAATTGATAAATTGCATCACTAGTAACTAACTAAAAGAAATACAGCTCTCAAAATGCAGGTACCACATAAATAAATAAATGCATGTAGTACATAATAACACATGTACAACTGTAAAAATGCATATAAGTTTAAATACAAAAATCATTAAATTACATATAGATGCATTGTTACTATAAAGTTCCTTAAAAAACTCAGTATGAGTAATATGTTTACTTATATACTTACATATATCCTTCGACTTTAAGTCTGAGGATAGAACTTATAGATAGACTACTATTTAGACCAGGTTGCTGCGTGGCATTGGTTCTCAATTGCCACTTTAACTCCCTTGATTCCAAATAGTCATTCAGTGCCCCCCCCTCCATCACCCAATGTTATTGAATTGAAGTTTTTATTTAGAAAACGAAAGTGCTTAATAAATACATTATTGTGGATTCTGGTGTGCTTCATCCTGTTTGTTTTTGGTTTCTACTACATTTTGGTGGTTTTTGGCTGTTTTGTTATGGAGGGAGCAGACGCTGTGGATCCACCTACTCTCAATTCTTTAGCACACTCATTGCAGACTTTGAATTCCATGGTGGGAAAGCTGGTCCTGCTTATGGAGAGGCTGACCCAGCAAAAAGACACTTTGCAGGCTTCTCAACCTAGAAGAATGAGTAACAACAACCTGGAGGATGAGACAAGTATCAGCGGTATTACACCAGCCCAACGCCAACATCATGGGAGTTCTAACCAATCGTGGACCGAGTATTTGCATTCTGCTTCAAACCCTGGGACCTCCAGGGGCGGAACTTTCTATAACGAGAGTAATTCACTCAGTCAGTGGCTTGAAGGTGACTGTGAGTGGTGCCCTGTACCGTAACAACAATTTTAATGGTTCGTTAAATGAACAGCTTAAGCAAGTTGAATTGCTTACTTTAGATTATCGTAAGCTTCAGCTTGAAAACAGCTATTTACGGGAATGTAAACGGAGGGAGCAGGTCCCTAAGGGCCTTCAGTTGTAGAAATACCCAACAGGCTTGGTAAGGGACTCCGTATTACATGTGGAACTTGTACAGTTATTTAACTAACACGGATGTGAACTTTTGGATTGTTTGATGAGAAACAATGATAGGAAAATGGCGAATTTATCTGTTAAAATAGAATGTTTAGATAACATTCAATCAGATTTACTGTTTGAATCTAAGCAAACACAATATTTGAATATTTTTAAAAGTATTGACCAGTATGTAGTTGGCTTGAAACATAAAAAAGATGGTAAGCTTAAAAGGGATGAGAGGGAATATGCCCAACATAGAGCATACCCACCCCCCTTAGGTCAGAACAAGTCTACTAACTATACTAATGGGAATAATTTTACTTATAATAATGAAAATGAACCCAATAATGTTTTTTTTTGTCAGATGACAATAATGAATTTAACCCTGACCCTTTAGAATTCCCCCCTCTTAGGAGGTCTGAACGGCTGAGGAACCAGAGAGGGGGAACGAGTTACTACAGATACAATTACAGGGGGAGAGGGAAAATGTATTAACAGTACCAAGTGATGTGCATGTATTTAATGGAAGTGTTTTGAATGAGTCTTCTTTTCAGATTTTAAGTAATTTATGTGGTGATTTTAGTGTTTACAGTTACAGTGATTTCACTTTTGGCAAAGAGATTGCTGACATTTTTGAAAAGGGTTTGTCCTTTGTTCCTTGTAAAGATGCAGTTTTGGATGATGTATTGATTAATTTAAAACTATACACTAGAAAGCTGAATTTTCAGTTCTATTTCAAGGGCATGTCCTTGGGTACTACTGATGTAGAATTGTGTAAAAAATCTAGTTCATTCAACCCCCCTCTATGTCCTGTAGTTCAGACATTTGAAAAAATGTGTGAGAATGACATTCGTAAATTATTTAAGAATAAGGATGATTTTGTGATGAAAACAACTTGAACTCATGTGAAGTGAAATTGGTTCAGGACATTTGTGCCAATAAGGCTATTAGAGTAATGAAACCAGATAAGGGGGGGTGGGTTGGCTATCATGAATAGTAACTCCTATATCAATAAACTGTTTGGTATTTTGTACACAGATACATATTGTCAGATAAGTTTAAATGAAAAAAATATTTTATATAGGAAGGTGGATATATTATTAGATTAACTTCTTTTAAACAGACAAATTACGATAGAAGAACAACAATTTATGGAGGTTAAATGTCCAAAGATTCAGACAATATTTGGTATAACAAAACTCCATAAGGACTTAGCCAACCCCCCTTAGATCAATAGTGGATGCAAAAGCATCCAAAACTTACTTTATTGCTAAGTTTTTAGATAAACAACTTAAAACTATACTCAATGACTGTCAATGGATTGTTAAAGATTCATGAGATTTGTTGAGAAAAACAATAAGAATATGTATAATGGCGGGTTGATTTTTGTTACAATAGATGTAAGGGATTTATTTTCTGTAATCCCTCACGATACAGTTCTTGACTGCTTTTACACATATCTTTGTCAACATACACATTTCACCCATGACCGTATTCTTACCATTAGAACTCTCATGTAATTAGTACTAGATATTAATACTATTGTTTTTGAATGCAGTTATTCAAACAATGCAAAGGGGTTGCTATAGGGGGCCATTTGTGGCCCTGTTTTTGCTAACATTGTCCTAGCATTTTGGGAAACAGAATTTATCTTCACTAGCCCTTTTGTTAAACATTGGAATTACTACGGACGTTATTTGGACGACATAATAATTCTATGGAATGGCATTGAGGATGAATTGAATAAATTCTTGGCTTTCATTAAAGACAGTACTGATTTTTTAGATTCTTTCCCACACAATAGCTCATGATGAGATAAATTATTTGGACATTACTATTAGCAAAAACAGAGTGAAGAACTGTTTTAAAACAACATTTTTTAGAAAACCCACCTATTCGAATACCCTTTTGCATTTTAGTAGTTTTCATCCTTTGCACCAAAAAAGGTCACTGGTAGTTAGACTAGCAAGGATGGTCTCTGAGAATGAGGATTTTTTACACCAAATTCAAGTTCTTAAAGGGATGCTCACAAGAAGAGGTTACCCCGATGGTTTTGTGGATGAAATTTTACAGGAGGTTGTTACCAAGAGGGAGAGACTTTATTTTTTTCCCATTACTTGGAAAAGGAGTTGTTTTACAGGAACGTGAGTCCAGGTCTGAGACTAATATATTTAATAAATCAGCAATTTTAAGTACAATAAGCAATTCATGGGTGTTAGTCATATAATTCAACATAATTGTAATTTCTTTACCACTAGTAAAGATTATTTAGATTTAGTGGGGACACTTCCTAATATTGTATATAATAAGGATACCACATTTAAAAACATGCTTGAAAGATCACAGCAAATTTGCCCACAAGTAGGTGGCATGTTTAAGTGTGTTTTTTGTCTCCAATGTCAATATATTATAGAAGGCACTGAGATTCGTATACCTAATTACGGTAAACACGTACACAAAAATAAATTTTCCTGTAGCAGTAAGGCAGTAATTTATTTAGCCCTCTGTACCAAGTATCCAAGTTTCTATATAGGGAAGACCATCAATGCCCTTAGAAGTAGAGTTTACCAGCATTTTTATGATACATGATTCGAAGAATGTTTTGGCAGTACGTTACAAATAATGAGGGACATAGTTTTAAGTTTACAGTATTAGAACAAGTAACATTGGGTAATAGAGGAAGGCCACTGAATAACTATTTGGAATCAAGGGAGTTAAAGTGGCAATTGAGAACCAATGACACGCAACAACCCAGTCTAAATAGTAGTGTATCTATAAGTTCTATCCTCAGACTTAAAGCCGAAGGATATATGTAAATATATAAGTAAACATAATACTCATATTGAGTTTCTTAAGGAACTTTATAGTAACAATGCATCTATATGTAATTTAATGATTTTTGTATTTAAACTTATATGCATTTTTACAGTTGTACATGTGTTATTATGTACTACATGCATTTATTTAGTTATGTGGTACCTGCATTTTGAGAGCTGTATTTCTTTTAGTTAGTTACTAGTGATGCAATTTATCAATTATGTTAAGTAGGGGCAAGGATGTATATATAGGGTCAGCTTTCTGTAATTATTTCATTCTGAAGAAGTTTTTATTTAGAAAATGAAAGCGCTTAATAAATACATTATTGTGGATTCTGATGTGCTTCATCCTGTTTGTTTTTGGTTTCTATTATGTTATCATCCATAATGACTGTATAAAGAGAAAAGGTGGCGATATTGATTTAATATTTTTCAGTACCTCCCACATTTCCTTTTGCAGCAAACCAACACCAAAACTTAGTTCAGAAGAACTTCTTATTGCTTTCCTCAAAATAAACAATTGTAAACAAATATGTATTGCTGTCCTTCATATCCTTCCTGGTGACAATACAGCTATACAGGAAGATACACTACATTGGATATCTGCAACATTTCCACAGGAAAAAAATTTACGAGGTGATGTGAATGTCAATTTCTTGAACATAAACTCTAACCCCCCTACATCTAGCATGAACTTATATGGTTCCACGCAACTAATTAATAGTCCCACACATTATAGCAAGGCATCAAATTTTCTATTAGGCTGAATCCTAGTATCACACTCTAGCAAATACTCCATCACAGGTACGATGTCAGACTCTCAGTGATAATCTTCCAGTCTATATGACTAGACATCTCACACATCCAGTTAAACAGCATATTTATAAAGCAACACGTAACCTTTCCAAGTTTAACATCAAAATGCTCATCACTACACTACCATCTATTAACTGGAACTTCCTAAAAGTCCCCCCCTTGACAATGCTCTAATTGAATTCAGTATAGCTTTTCTAAATATCCTAAATAGCTTTGCACCTCCTAGAAGGAAGTGAATGAAAACAAATAATTCAATCAGAGTAGAATGATAATGCAGAATAAAGAAAAAGCATGGAAAAAGTGGCAAAAATATAAAACACCTCAATTTCTTGAAAACATATGAATCCTTCGCAATCATACTAAAGCCAAATAAATGAAGACAAAAAAACATATTATAATAACTTTCAGAATAATACTAAACACAACCTTAAAATTTTTTGGACATCCAGTAAAGAAAATTTACATCCCAGCCAAAATTTCAACCCAAACCCCTCTCCTGATAACTCACCACTTCAAAATGAAATATAGTTCATCTTTTATTTTATGATAGTAGAGCATCTCTAACCAAGGATTCCTCAGCATCTAATCCCAACCCTGCCCAACAACCACATATCACCACATCCACTTTCACCTAAAAACCTGTGCCCACTTCCTATACAAAACTACTCAAACAAACTTAATTGTGCTCTTCTTCAGCTGATGATCTTCCAAGCGAGTACCTAAAAATAGGAGCTGGTAGCATTGCCTATTCTGTCTCTATCATTATAAATAGGTCAATCCAGGAATCCCACATAACCTTTCTCTGGAAAAAGTCACACATTATCCCTCTGCACAAAGTAGAAAATTCAACAGACATTAATAACTTTATACCTATAGCAATCTTATCGCCCCTCACCAAAATACTTGAAAAATGTATTCATAACAATTTAGAGTATTTCCTGCAGGAAGAACTCTTATCCGCTGCACAACATGGCTTCCATCCTTCCCATAGTATTAGCACAGCTCTTGTAACATATATAGATGCTGTCAACAAAGCTACAAATAATGGCAAACTAGTCTCTTTCTTATTTCTAGACTTGTCTAAAGCCTTCAACATAGTTTGTCACAGCAAACTTCTACTTCAAATATCCTCAGCAGGTCTCTCTCAGCCCACCCTTCTGTGGTTCAAAAGCTACTTGTCCAATAGGTTACCATTCAGTAAAATGGCACTCCATGCTCTGTCCTTACCTCCCAGTCACCATGAGTGTACCACAAGGCTCTATCTTTGGTCCCCTCCACTTTAGCATTTTCACCAAAACCCTCTATACTTCCACACAACAAGCCACCCTAATACAGTAATTATTAATAATAATAATAATTAATAATAGTAATAATGTATTGATTTCACTCTCATTTGCACATCTGACAACATAGTACACCTCCAAAAATTACTCGGGAAGATTTAGCAGCCACTGAAACATGGCTTCTTAACTCACAACTCATGCACAACCCCAAAAAAGACCAAACTACTTTTTCCCCCATATCCCTCTCTCATGAAAAACAAAATTTAAAAGTCCTCTCTCTTGATAATACAACAATTACTTTGCATACCATATTATTAGGAGTGATAGTGGATGATAATTTTCCATTTGACCTGCGTATACAAAATTGCATAAGAAAAACTCATTAAAAACAAAGAATGCTTCACAGAGTCGAAACCTTTCTCACCAACGCAACTAAAGCTACACTTGCCACTATTTGTCTCCTCCCCGCTCTTCTTCATGGAGCTCTCATTCTTACTAACCTCCAGGATTCACAAAAATTAAAACTTGAACAATATTATGTGAGGGAGTGGATTGAAGCATAACCATGTCATATGAATAAAGAGTGATAGGAAAACTAGGGATGTGGGAGGGTAGCTTGTTAATAAAACTTGAAAACAACAGTGAGGTGGGTATTAATCTCTGGAACACTCCTCTAGTAAGGGGTGCTGGAGATTATGGAGAAGAGCTTATTTTGACTCTGAAATACCTCTTTGTTAAGAAATGTTGGAACCAGATGACAGTATTGGAGCTAACCCTGATTTCTTGGAGGGAGTGAATGAAACGTAGGTAGTCAATAAGCTCAAAAGCTTTTATAGTTCAGTGAAAAGTTCTCCTGAAAGGTTTCCTTTATGCATGATGAGAAGGGTTTCGTCTGAAATTGACCATAATGCTGACATTGTGCTTAGGCCAGCCCATAATCCATGCTGTTTAAGAATGAGAAGGTAGTACTGTAGGATGTAAGTGGACAGTTGGTTGTAGATTAGTTTTTCAAGAATTTTCCCAAGTGTAGAGAGCATGGAGATAGGGCAGATGTTGGATGCATTTTCTGGCTGAAGCTGTTTGTGATGAGGGTTGACAAGAGCCATTTTCCATGTATCTGGCATTGCGTTTTGAGTCAAGCAGAGGTTATAAATATGGAGAAGAGGTGTGGTAAGGAAGTCTTTACAAGGTGGTATAAACCAAGAGAGTAGGTTGTCTTTCCCCAGGGATGCATCCAGGTGTATGCTTTCTAGAAGGGGGTCAAGGTATTTGTGAGTAATTTTCTTAAAATAGAAGATGGGATAAAAAAAAAAGAAGTTATGTACTTACCATAATGTTCCATCTGTGTTGTCTACCTTCATGTATCCTTGATAGATGGGTTTGTTCCAATATCTAAACCAACTCAGCTCTTACTACAGCTTGCACCAGCCAAAAACTCTCGAGCTTCACCTCTACCCACAATCCCTCTCTCACAAGTACCTCAGATCAAGTTTGCAGAAAAGTATATAAACACACACACACACACATATATATATATATATATATATATATATATATATATATATATATATATATATATATATATATATATACATATATATAAAACTCCAGCTAGTCTCTGTCTCATATCATCTCCTAAGAGGTGATGTCTGCTTGACTTACAAAGCCATGTCTGACCCAGCTGTGTTAGAAATGCTACATCTAAAGAAATACCAGTCCCATTGCACCACATATTCCATAGACCTCAACGTCATTACCATAATCAACAGAACATGCTGGAGGGACAGGTTCATAACCAAGAGACTGCCCATGCTCTGGAATAGACATCCCATACATCTCAAGCAGAGCACCTCACTGGCCCTCTTCAAGAGAAATCTTGATGAGTGGATGGGAAATAGAAAGTTCACCCTGGGGATCACTCCAGTGGTTCTACTTGATAAAGGCACTGGGAACCAATGTCAGGCAGCACAATGACAGGGCACTTATATGGGCTAGGCTTGTAAAGGCTCCAGGGCTATTAGCCTAGTGCACACCTATGAACCTATGAACCTACGAACCTATATATAAAATCCGCTCCACCAAAAAATCTTTTAAGGTCAAGGGATGGAGGGAGGGGAGTCAATGATAAATGAAGGTAGACAACACAGATGGAATGTTATGGTAAGTACATAGGTTCTTTATCTGATGTTATCAATCTTCATTTTATCCTTGATAGATGGGACAGAGTCCCCAGCTACCTAAAATCTTGGATGGACTGATGGAAAGATATTCCTGAGCACCATCAAACCAAAGGACGATCTTCCTCTTAAGACCAAGTCCAATTTGTAATGAGTAATAAAGGTATGGGGAAAAGCCCAAGTATCTGCTGCACATATATCATCCATCAAAGCTCTAGATTGGGAAATTGCTGAGATGGCTGTAAATCTTGTAGAATGTGCTTTCATGGGCTTAGGCAAGGTTAATTTATTCTTATCATAAATAAATGAAAAGCAGTCTTGCAGCAATTTAGCCAGAGTTACCTTGCTGACTAGTTTACCCATCTTTGCACTGGAAAACAAATAGTTGATTTGATTTTCAAATGTCTGTTGTTCTGTGAAGATAGAAATGTAATTGTCTATGAACATTGAGTAAATGTAAGGCATATTTCCCTTTGTTGGAATAAGTTGGAAAGAAAACTGGTAAATTAATAATTTGATTGATGTTAGCCTCTGATACTACCTTGGGTATAAAGGAGGGGTTTATTCATAAAGAAACTCTATCTTTGTGGAAATCAGATAAGGAGGTTCAGCCAAGGCTGGGAAGTCTGGAACCCTTCTGGCAGAGGTGATAGCTACCAAAGCCAGTGTCTTCCAAGACAAAAACTCCAGGTCACATTTAACAGAGGGCTCAAAGGGAAAATGTAATACAGCCTGTGATACTAAGTTCAGATCCCAAGGAAGCATTAGATCTTTGAAAGGGTTTTATTTTACAGTGTGCCTCTTAGGAATGATTTGCAAACTCTATGAAAGGATAAGCAACATTCTCCTAAACCATTGTGAAAATTAGAAACTGTAGCTAATTGTAATCTGATGGTAGAAGGGCAAGCTCCAGCATGGAAAAGAGAGGCTAGAAAGTCTAAAATATGCTCTATAGAAGCAGAAAAGGGATTAATTTGTTTTCTATGAGCCCAAATGGTAAATCTCTTCCATTTGCTAGAGTACAGTTTTGAGTGGAAGGTTTATGAGCTGACAAGAGGCTGTGGTATACTGGGGAGGAAATATTAGGATGCCTGGCAACTAATGGAATTAGAGGAACCATGTTGTCAGCTTGAGGTTCAAACTGAATGAACAAGACTGTTCTGGATGGGACACAAGTTCTGGAAGTCCAAAAAGGTGCAATGAGGATTATTGTGCTTTTCAATCTGGGTGCTTTCTCTAATAATTTTGGAATTAGAGGGATCAGGGAAATGTGTACAGGAGACCGGGGGGCCAATTGTAGAGGAGAGCATCTCTGGGTGACTTCCCTGGAGGGGGAATCAGGGCAAAGTAATTGCTGCACTTGTTGTTTAGGGAGGAAGCAAACTCATTGCAGCATGGTCAACTCCATTGATGGAAGATTATTCTTGCCACTTTTAGATTGAGAGTCCACTCATGAGGCAGAAGGATACATCTGCTCAGCTTGTCTGCAATCACATTGGAACTCCCGAAAATGTGTGTTACTATTAGAAAGCAGTTTGAAGAGATCAGCCACTGCCACACTCTGAGAGCTTCTTGACAAAGGGGTTAAGACTTGGTTCCTCCCTCCTTGTCAATGTATCAGACTACTGACATATTGTCTGTTTGAATTGCAATTGTCCCCTGAGGAACAGCTGTCTGAAATGCCTGCAGTGCTGGAAGCATTACTCTTAGCTCCAGGATATTGATGCACAAGTTGGCCTCTAATGGGGGCCAAGTACCTGGGAGGTGTCCATGGTCACTATGGCCATGGGCACTGGAAGAACAAAGGGACGACCATGGAGAATTTGTTCAGAATCCATCCATCAAAGAAGATCCCTCTTGCAATAATTTGTGATCAGAATTTGGTCCGATAAGGGCTGGTGAAGGATAGACCACAGAGAAGCTAGTAGCCATTGCAGAATTCTCATAAGAAACCTGACTAGAGGTGCTAGTTGCCATTGACCCTAGAGTTTGCAAAACTAGTCAGGTAGGAACCCTCTTTCTGTGGATTACCTTTTGAACTTGTACCGCTATTCTTTGAAGTCTCTCTGGAGGAAGTGATGCTCTAGTTGTCTCCATATTTAGTACAGCCCCTATGAATTCTAAATTTTGAGTTGGCGTTAAATGTGATTTCTTGAAATTTACCTTAATCCCTAGATGGGCACAGATTGAGAGTGTAATCTCTGGCTACTATCAACAGATACCTGGTCAAAGTAGTTATGAGCCAGTCATTCAAGTACAGAAACACCCAGAATCCTTGCAGTTTCAAGTGAGTTGCTACTACTCCCATGCATTTGGTGAATACCCTGGGGGCTGTTGTGAGACCAAAGGGCAGTACTCTGAATTGGTAATGACTGGTTTCTAGCCAGAAGTGGAAGAACTTTCTGGAGCGCTTGTTCATTTTTATATTGTCATACACATCCTGAAGATCTATTGAGCACATCCAGTCATCTTTCTTCATAAAGGGAAGAATACACTGTACCATGACCATCCGGAACTTTGTTTTGCAAACAGATTGTTCAACACACTGAGATCCAAAATCGGTCTTCAGTCCCCTGTTTTTTTCTGGCACTAAAAGGAATGTTGTGTAGGTTCTGGATCTTCTCTGGTATGTCTCCTTAGGCCTATGCCTATACCTGCTGTTCTGGAAGTCCCTTTCAACTGTATGAGCTATCAGTCTCAGGGATGAGTTAGACACAGACTCCAGGGTGTCTAGCTGGGAAGCCATTTTCTCTTGGACTCACTCAGCTACAGCTCCCACCAGAGTGTCTGACAATTCCTTAATCAGATCCTGTTGAAGTTTCATGAAGTGCGCCAAAAAATTCAAGGACCTTATAGTGAAGGTTGATGAAGTGTAGACCAACTTCATAAATCTGTCCATAGCCCGAGACTCCCTGATGAGTGGATGGACAGAGGAACTCTCCTTAGTGAGTTCATTTTTAATGATGGCTGCTCTGACCATGGCATCCACAGCTAACCCCTTGGCCCAGAACTGCTTATCCTCGGGGGGAGATAATATTTTATCAGGCCTCTTAGGGATGGGCTCGATGTTGTCCAGTGTCTTCCACACCTGCTGTGAAATAAACTGAATTAGTTCATCAGCAAGTAGGGTCACCCAAGAGGTAGATGGGAGGGTGAGGAAGGGTTTGGGGAATTTCAGTCACCCTTCTGTTTTAAAATTTCTAGGATGTCTTCAAATGAGATATATTCATGCGGTGACCATGGAGATCCCTCCACCTCATCAAAATATGTGTCCTCTGTAATTGATTCCTGTGGGTAATCCAAGTGCTTCCTCTTGCACTTCTTTTTCTCAGGGATTTCCTCAGGGGGATAATCTGGGGAGGTATCAGAAAATGACAGAACCTGAGTCTGAGAATCCCGAGACTTCAGAACCCGCTCTCCCAATGGAGAGGCAGGATTCTGAAAGGAAAGGCACCAACTGAGTCACTATAAGTGAGAGGGCCCTCTCCATAACCTCAAAGGTCAGCCCCTTGAACAGCAAAGGGAGCCCAGAACCAAGAAAGACTGCCTTGGGACCGGGGTCATTCCCCGCTCCAAAGAACCGACTCTCGAGACAGAAGGTGGTGTTGAACTAACTCAAGTCAAAGCCTTGAGGAGTAGGGATGGCTCTGAAAAACCTGGAGTCAAGACCTGTCGTCAGAACTGACACAGTGGCTATGTCTTCTAGATGTCTCCTGTTACAAAGCCACCAAAGAGCTCAGGGAAACTATGGTTCTGAAGATGCAAATAACTAGAGAGCCAGTACAGTTGGTGCCAGGAGATTTGGAACAGATGACTCTAAGACCTCACAGGAGGTTAGAGGAGGAGTAGTTAATGGGATAGAAGAAGTCTCGGTTCCAAGACCCAAAGGGGTTCTGAAAGTCCTCTAGCCCATAGAATTGTATTCACCATACTCTCCACATCAAGTTAAGAAAGACTTTTGATGGAGCAGATAGGTGAAGTTGAAGGGGATTTAGGCCTCTGCAGAAAAAACTTCTGGAAGCTCTCCAGTGAAAGGGTCAGTTGAAGGTGAATAAGCTGTCCTAGGAATAATGTCTTTAGTCATGGTAGGTGAAGCAATAATTGTTTCCTGCACCAGGGCCTTTGAAGTCAAAGGACCTGAGATAGCAATTGGTGCTGGAGTAGTTGTTGACACCAGTGTCTTACAGGCAGAGGTCTACAGATTCATAGACAATTTCAGAACTGAGGGTTTCAATTTCTTTTCTTTCAGAACCAACAGAGAGGTTGGAACCTAGAGATTTCATTTCTTTCCTTTGTCCACTGAAAATGAGGATAAAGGGGAGGAAATGTCCATTTTTTGTTTTGTCCACAGAGATAAGGCTTCACTAAATGATGAGGGAAGCAAGCCTTTCATGATAAGTTTATTGCACCTTTCAACAAGGGCTTGATGGCTAAAAGCATGACATATGCTGCAGTTCTCTTGTAAATGGAGGGGACCAGGCAATAGACACAGAGAGAATTGATATCCGACAATGGAATTTTGTTGCCGCACTTCTGGCATTTCTTAAAGCCAGAGAGGCCCTTACCCTTCTCAACTATGCTAACAAAAAAGATAAGGCTAGAAGACAGCCATTTACACTTGAACTCACACAAAAGTTTTGATTTTTTTTTTTTTTTACAGAAAGAGAGGGGGAAGAAAAAACTATCAACAATGATAGCCGGAGAAAGTACACAAACATGTATGAGGAATGGATAAGAACTAGCAAGAAAGAGGGAGGGGAAACTATCGAGGATTATAGTTAAGGGAAATATACAAACATGTAAAGGGAAAGAGTATCAACAATGGTACTATAAAACTACACTACATGTAATAAAAAAATTAAGCTATAGTGATAAAGAGAGAAGAAATCTCTGAGAAATTAAAAGAAAAGAATATACCTAAAACCCACTGAAACTTGAGATCACTGATTAAAAGCAACTATTTCAGAAAGCAGAAAATGAGATCTGGGGTAATTGTGAGAAAGGGATTGTGGGTAGAGGTGAAGCTTGAGAGGTTTTGGCTGGCGTGAGCTGTAGTAACAACCGAGTCAATTTCAATATCGAAACCAAACCCACCTGTCAAGGATAAAATGAAGATTGAGAACATCAGATGAAGGGATTTGGGGTGAGTTAGGGAGAAATAGAGGTTGCTGTACAAGGCAGGTGGCTCAATTCCTTGATAAGGTCAGAGCTTGACTGTCAGCCTTGAGAGGTCTGTTTGTTGATAGGGGAGGAGGTGGGATCAGTGGATTTTTGCCCTGCAACAATATTTACTTCCTGCCAGACGTATTTAGGTTTGCCTAACAAAGCAAGTTGCTTGTGCTTAAAATAACCAGCTTTGTGCCTATGTATGGCTTGCTTCGCTAAGTTATGTAGATAGGTAAAGGTAATAATATATTCTGGAAAGCGGTTTTGTCTCCATGAAGACCATGCATTGTCCTGAAGTTAGAGGACAGCTTTCAGTTCAGTGGTTAGCCAGGGGGTTTTGGGGTCTATATCATAACATCAAAGTTCTCTAACATCGAATGTTATTATATCGAACCCTAAACACCGAAGTGTGAAAACATCGAACAGTCAAAATAGCAAATTTTTTCCCAGGGAAAAAATTTGCTATTCCGAGAAACATACACATAGCACAAACACACACAAAAAACAGCCATCCACACACATACACTTAAAATCCTACACCTAAACTAAACTTTACATACAGTACTAGCTATCCACTTACCTTAACCCAACCATAACCCTAAGGTCCGTCACTATCGCACATTCACCTCACCCGCGCCCTAACCCTAACTCACCTAACCCACCCCTAACCCTAACCTACACACAATCGCACACTTACCTGACCTGCACCCTAACTCACCTAACCCGCCCCCTAATCCTAACCTACACACAATCGCACACTTACCTGAACCCGTGCCCTAACACTAACATCCATGCAACCGCACACTTAGCTGACCCGCTCCCTAACTCACCTAACCCGCCCCCTAACCTACACACAATCGCACACTTACCTGAACCCGACCCGTAATGCTCCAACATATCGAACGCTGTAAACAGCGAAGCCACAGCAATGACCCACCAAATTCTTTCCCTGGGAAAAAATTTGATGTCCTGCACCTTCGCTGTTGTCAGCGTTCAACATTATGGGTTCGATATTATAACATCCGATGTTAGAGAACTTCGATGTTATAATATAGACCCGGGTTTTGTTGTATTTGAAAAGGTTTGTGTGAGAGGGAAGAATTTGTTTTGAAGTTGAAGTAGGGTATTTCTAAGAGCTATGACAGCTGAGATGGGGTTCTTTAAGTTAGTAATTGGAGACTAGTCGAACATTGCTAGGTTTTTTTTTTTTGTTTTTTTTTGTGGTTTTCTGTATTGGTGGTGAATCTAGGTCTGAAGGTAACTAGTTTGAGGGACAGTTTTGGTAACCGCTGGCTAACTTCGTATGTTATTGAGGAATGGTCTTTGAATGAATGTGGAAGAACAGTTATTTTACAGATAATGGGAAGGCTACCAGTGATTAGAAGATCCAGGAGGGAGTGGTTGTTGGTTTGGAGATTTGGATAGCTGCCATTATTGTTGAAGAAAAATAAGAGCAAAACTGATAACACCAAGAAGAGTAGTTCCAGAACCGCAAAGTGAAGACAAAAAGGTAAGTCCTTTATTAGTTGCCAAGTGGTAAAAATCCAAAGACAGTTGGTACAAAGCAGCAAAATCAGACCAAATGGTAAAAATCCAAAGTCAGTAGGTACAAAACAGCAAAATCAGACAAGCGCTTTTGCTTGGAGAATGCCAAGCTTTTTCAAGTCAAAAACCTTGTCTTTGGATTTTTACCACTTGGCAACTAATAAAGGACTTACCTTTTTTACGAACTATTGTCTTCACTTTGCGGTTCTGTAGCTGCCATTATTGGCTAACTGGTTGATATTTGCTAGGAATTCAGAAATGTCATTTCTAATGACACCTTGGTAGTTTATGTTAAAGTTAGCTAGAATAACAATATTTTATTGCTGTGTGCATATGAGATGATAGAATAAGGGATTTAAATGTATTAAAACAGGCTGGAAGAGGCAGGTAAGTGATTGCAATTGGGATGTGAGTGTTCTTCCAGGAGGTAAGTTTTAGAAAGATCCATTTAGGTTCAGTATCTGAGGAGGTGTTTGCTTTTGAAAGAAAGTTGGGTTAAGGTGGTTATTATTAAAAATGTGTACCCCCACCTTCCCTATTGCCAGATCACATGTGTTGTAGGTATTTGTAGGAGGGCAGTAGATGCGAAAAATTAGAGTTGGTTTGTTTGAGCCATATTTCAGTGAAAGCTTTGATACTGGGTGAGTGGTTTCCAAGGAATATGTTTATTTAGCCAAGTTTATTCGAGATGCGTGGGCATTAATTAATTAATGGACAGGCGAGGTTGGAGGTATTGGGAAAAGTTATGGGTGTTTTGTTGTAGAAGGGAGCTGGATTAGATTCAATGTTGGCTCTGAGGAGAAGGAGTATGAGCAGGACTGGAATGCATTTATAGAGGTGATTAGTTGCTGTTGTTTTGTTGTTTAGTCAAATCTCTAACTGTTTATGAACTAAATGTTACTTTTACTTACAGCAGGATAAAATAAAAAGTAGAAATATTTTTGCTTTAGATAACACATTTAGAAAAAGCAAAACACCTTCTTAGTCTGTTATCTCCTATTCCCCATCTAAAAACTGTCTGTGGCTTATATTTGGTTATTTTCTGAACACAGGGAGAGCCATATTAAGATCTAAGCACTCCAAAACATAGTTCTGGTAATCCACCAAGTACATCCATGAGTATCTTCCTTTTTCCTTCAAGTTTCTTTTAGTCAGCTTTCTGGCTGATATCTTCCACAAGTTCCCATGCTTAACCACACATCTTCCTCACAATGATAGGAAAATGTCTCTATTATCTATGTACAAAGCCTTGTTTTTAACCCTCATCACAACAAATCAGTCCCTGCTAATGCATACTTTGCCATAATGACCAGCAAATATGCAACAATATTGTTGCATTTATATATACACACTACCTCAAACAGCACATTAAACAGTAGTTTAACATGTTAAGCAGCACTTTCATAACAAACACCACCTTAAACAGCATTGTCATAACCATTTTAATTATACTATGCCACAGCATGCATGTATATATATATATATATATATATATATATATATATATATATATATATATATATATATATATATAAAGATCTGTTAGTATCACCTGAAACTCAGTTAATCTAATTGTGGATTCTCTGTCACAGTTGTACAAACATTAGTGAACGCATATGACATGTAAACATATGTTTGTGAATATCATGCTACTAGTTTTATGTAGCTGTTACTTGTAAAAATCTCCATAAATTGTTTTCATCAGAGTAAAGCCAACCTGTATCCCCATTCACCCTCTGATTTTATTTTTCTGCTTCTGTCATTGTACAACTTCATAGAAATACTAATTTCTGAAACAGAAAAAAATAATCTGTTGTAGTTTCATCATCTTAGAATACCATAGAAAACATTTGATTTGAGCCAACACACATTCCCAGCTGTTTTTCAACATTGTGCACAGTCAGTTACATAGATTGCATACAATGGTTCTTATCCTTTACCTTTTCAGTTGCATGACTCATAAAAGTGAATCATGCTACTGTCAGAATGCCAAATGGTCAATATTGCATAGTCCTTTATGAAACTATGCATGCTATTTCAGTGTTTCAATGACAGATCAACTCTGCTCCTTGGTCTGTGGCCATTTCAGACAGCAACTAGTAAAGGTTTACCCAACCTTGACCATGATAGTAGTTCAATGTGTTGTTGTACAGCACCATGGAACTGTAAACATCTCTCTCCCTATATTTGTATTGTACATTGTGATGGTATGGGCAAGTGCCAGCATAGCCAGTTGGAGTTTTGTAAAGAATTATATGCCCTTTGAATATCAAATTGATTTATATAAGATGCTTGTTTTACAAATGTATTAGAACTGTATGTCATTTGTATATCAAACTGATTTTATACACATGCTTGTGCTGGAAATGTATATGTGAGCTTTGTTTGTGTTGAAATGTATCAGCAGTGCACCCTGCTGAAATGAAGAGAAATATACATGTATTTGTGTAGTTGAATTAAATGTATATGTTTTAATAGAGGATACTGGCACAGCAGAGGTTAACTTAAAGAAGGAATAAGGGAAATGTAAATGAGCTGTTAAGCCATTAAAAGGCACCCTGCAGTGCTGAACAGACTGGAGTCGCTGGGTCTGGGGAAGAGTCTTTGTCCATTAGCTCAGTGAAAAGAGGGGAGGCTCAGGCACTGCCATAAACATTTGGATGTGTATTGTGGCCATCTGTGCTAACTTCCTGTCTCAGCTTCAGAGGGGAATAATCTGAGAACCTAGAGTCAGGTGACCAGATGAGGTCATTTTGCCTGTCCTCTTGGAAATTATATTTTAGATATTACAAAGAGGAATCTGAGAATACTGAGTATTCTGTTTTGTAAGCCTGACTAGAAAGACCTGTACCCACACCATCTTGTCTTGTGGCTTGTGGTAGTAAGTAACTTAACTAGGGAATAGTAAAATTATCTTAGATTCATTCAGGAATATAGTGAAGCCTAGTTTAGATATTGTTTTTTCTTTATTTGTCTGAGTCTGTCCATCAATGTTTTTTTCAATTATTTCCTGTGATCTGAACTTTGTGAATATATATTCAGTATTTTCATGTACCTTTATTATCTATTATTAAACATATTTAAAACTTTTATTATGGCTGGTCCTTGTAGAAAGTATCTAACCTTGGAGAGTGCTTAATATTTATTTTGTGACACTGAAGGCCTAGCTGTCTTGTTGAACTACTACCATTTATATTACTATCCATATTACATAGTATAATTGGATACCCTTTTAAGAGCCTTATAGTAACTGACTGGAGGCAGTGATAACTATCTTATAGTCTGGACACAGTTGGTAGAGTAGGTAATCTGTGCCAGCCTTTCCCAGGTGTGTGTGTGTGTGTGTGTGTGTGTGTGTGTGTGTGTGTGTGTGTGTGTGTGTGTGTGTGTGTGTGTGTGTGTGTGTGTGTGTGTGTGTGTGTGTGTGTGTGTGTGTGTGTGAAAATTAAATCTTAAAGAGTGTGTGTGTGTCAGCTACTTGGAGCAGAGACATGAAGCACTGTGTTTACAGACAGAGTGCTGGAAGACTTGGTTTGGACACTTAGCTGAGGACCTAACCCTACAGCTGTACCAGTGTTATTGAGGACCTGGAGGGAGACAGATAGACAGATCGTGACCCCAAACTGAGTGTGTTCCCTGTGTGCTCTTAAGGGAAATTGTACTGGTTGCAGAGGGGTCTTAATCTGAAAATATTGAGTGTATCCATTTGTATTCCAAGTGCATGTCCCTCTCCAGGGTCAGTGGTGAGGATTCAGGCTCCTTAATTACTGGCCCAGCATGGGGGTGACACATATTGGTGGCCATCACATATTGGTTGCAGTGGTGGTAATCACATACACATGTTATTTTCAATGTTACATTCACTGTACCACACAGAATAACAGAACAGCAAATATGTGTAAAATTTGAAACTGCCTATCTGGCCTGGTTCATGGATGAAAATGGTCTGAGGATCAGACCACCAATCTGGTCAATGAATTAACAAATAATATGGGGATCCAGTGTAGTGAGTGCTCCCATTGACTGGATAACTGTTTCATCACTTCTGGACATTGGGACAGTGTGCGGTTGTGATAAAAGCTTTGTCTGCTTCACAGGGGACTCCAATGCTGTTCTTTTTTTTAATCCATGTGAAAGAAGTTTCATCTTTTCTATCTTTGTACTGACATGCTACTTAGTTCTGCTACCTCAGCAGCACATCAGTGGGGAAAGGGGATCAATACAGTCACAAGCACTACCCCAACTGTATCTCCATGGTACAGGTCCAATAAGTTACCAACTTGAGACTGTCCCACATGCAGTTGGAGTGACACTGATGAAGTGCAAGTGATCTGGGGAAGGGGTCATTTGCATCTGTACAACATGCATGGAGTATTGTGCTTACAAAATGGTGTAAGACTGCATACAATGTCTTACCCTAAACAATAATAATTAATTAAATATAACACTGACCCAGCCTTCCCTGAGTTGCGTAGGATGGCATTTATTTTGTCCTTTGTGGATTCATCCATTCATTCATTTTGCATTATCTGCTTCATCCTAATTAAGTTCTAGAGGAAGGTTGATCCTATTCCATGTAAAGAGCAGGAGTAAGGAAGATAACCTAGCCTAGAGACAATGCTACTCCATACAGAATTAATTATTATGGGTAATGCGGGCCTGGCCCACGCGGGTGCGTGTTTGGGTCGGATACGGTATTTTTGGCGTTAGAAATTCATTATTATTAAATTTAAATATTTTTATTTAAGAAAATTTTCTTATGTGCCCTAATTGGCTGTAATAATCTTGCTGCTGGTGTTCAGCTGCCCCGCAGCCCTCGTGTGTTCTGATTGCTACGCGCAAACTCGCGCATGCACATCAATGCATGCCAGAAAGATAAGGAAGCAAGAAGATTAAATTGATTTTTTTTACTTATAATTAAATTAACAAACATTAAGAGAGAACTAAAACGCTTTTAAAAGCTTAGCTGTCTCTGTCTGTTAAACTCATTTGTTTTATTTGTTAAATGGTTAAAAAAGCAACGGACAGCGAGCAAGGTTAATCGCAACAGAAGATCTGTTGCTCTACTATTTTTAAGTTGTTTAAGCGAGACAGTTTTAAAAAAAAAACTAAAAGGAGATCTGCGTTTTTTTTTTTGTCCTTTATGTTAATAAACTTTTTTAACATAGCGCGATATGTTTTTAATTAGTGAAAAAAGTCCGAGGGACGCGGACCTTTTTTTAGTATATTGGATGAGGGGATTTGGCGCTGGTTGGGCTTGGGGCTGGCCAATGCAGCGCTTTTAGAGGAGGCATTGTATAATTTGTTTTAACTCATTCCCTCTAATGGAGCTCAACAAGTTTGCACTGTTACTTCCAATGAGCAAAGTTTAAACTTTTTCATAGAATCAAAATGTTGTCCTTACATTTAAAACTTATCTCTGGAACCGCAGATATTACTAAAAAGTGTAAATGGCAAACTCTTCTGCACAAACCATTTTTACAGTGGTAGTATTCTTTAGGTTATAGGTCTTGAACTGGATTTTATAAATCATAGTAAACACAGTAATTATTAAGTTTGTAATATTTGTTAAACAACTTAGAATATATCAGCAGACATTCAGGTTACACGTAGTGTCAGCAGCATTCTGTTTATACAGCTGAGAGCTTTCATACGAGGTTAATCAGTACTGTCTGTGCTACTTGGTTGTTGCAATATCTAGAAAAATATGAAATTTATGACAATATAAATAAATATTATACAAACAACAATTAATATATCTTTACATGCACTAGATAAGGTCAAATATCTATACAGTTTTATTTGCCATTGTTTAAGCTTTAAGGTGAAATCTTTTAATAATTTGTATGTGGCATGGTTTGGCATTATCAATGCAAATATGAACAAGCAAAATCTGACACCTACTGGTGTCAGTAGGATGTAACTGCATAAACCACTGAAGGTGTTAGTCAACTATAAAGAGTTAATGTAGGGCTGGATTCATAAAGATACCATGATGTATACACATTGTGATACCTTTTCCAGATTCAAGAACAGTCCTTAAAAGGTGCTGCATGAAGATATGCAGCACCATGGATGGCTGGCCCCATGGCATGTTGAATGTTAGTGAGGCATTCTTGGTGGAGACACATATACTAATTAGTGATGTGCTTTCTTCTTGGAGCTGCCTCCAGGAAGGTATCTACATGGCCGACTGATTCAAGAAATTGACTGGTCAGGTAGATCAGCATGTCTGTCCCCAACCATGATATTGAACACAGTCAAAAGGTTGTGTTCAGCCACTGAACGTGAATGTGGTAGGGTGAGGCCTTTAGACACCAGAGAATACTTTTTAAGTGCTATAATAGAACTAGCAGTAAAACAGGGATTGGTGGTGGGAAGATCAACTGGACACTAGTGATACTTAAAATGCTATAATGGCATCAGCGTTTCTGTGAGGATCAGGGTGTGGGGAAACCACTGGACACTATGGATTAAACAAGGTGCCATGCTGGCACCAATGTTATTATGGAGATAGCGGAACACTACGCACTAGGGCTTACTATTAAAGTGCCATAATGGCACTTCATGAAATATGGTGGTGAGAAGAGGATGTGAAGGCATGATATGGTAGAGACAGGTATGTGGACTGTAGTGTGTGTGTGTGTGTGTGTGTGTGTGTGTGTGTGTGTGTGTGTGTGTGTGTGTGTGTGTGTGTGTGTGTGTGTGTGTGTGTGTGTGCATGTTTATTTTGTACATACTTGTACGTGCAAGGGTGTGAGTAAGGGTGATTTCCACTGCCTGCACGAGCAGCATCTTACCACCAGTTGATCTGCACATAGTGGTTGTAAATGCAATTCAGAGGCATACAAATTAGCTGATAATTTTGTCTTAGCCCCTCATGTCTAACATGTCTCTGAATCAGAAATGGGCACATTGTGGGAGAAGAGTCTTTTGAGCACCAGCTATATGTCTCATACTGGGCCCTACACTGAATCTCCAGGATAGTTTCATTCAAGCCAGGATAAGTGAAAAAAATAGTATTATTCTCAGTTCGCTAGCAAGTCTGATAATCTCTCACCCATAGAACCCAATCATGTTTTTCTTATCACTACAGAGCAGAATACTGATTTTTCCACTGTGGAAAAGGAAATATCATTATGGATGGTCTTAAAGTGAGCACAGTAAAAATAGCAGCTTCTAAATAATAATTTTAATGTTTTTTTTTTTTTTTTTTAAATTCAAAGGGCAGAAACATATCTACATCAGGGTTGGGGGCTAAGTTTACACTTTATTTCCCACAGGGAAAAATAATCAATGTTACCATCATTTCAGCAAAAAATAAATAAAAATTAAAAACCAGTATAATTAATTTGATGTGTATCAATTCATTATTGTGTTGTCTGACTCTCAGCCTACTAAGCAGTATCTGTTTACCAGCATGTAGGTGATAGGAGGCAGTTCATTTTAAAGCTAAGGTATCATAAGATTTCTGAAGTGACAAACTTAGATGACTATGACGGTTCCAATGTTTATTGGTCATAAAACAGTTTACATTGGTAGAAAACTAAATTTAGGGTCCGAATGGAGAAATGAAGTCAGCAAGCAAAGGAGAGTAGTAGTGCTGAAACTGAATTAATCCTCAAATCTTGGTGAGCACCTTTACAAGGTGGACCCTGTTTTTCATAAAATCTCACTAAGACAACATTGATATATAGACTGCATTTTATATAGCATATATCATGGACAGAAGTAGGTCAAAATTAAATAAAGATAGCTGGGTGCACAAGACCCAGGATATAAAGTGCCCAATCCTGGTAGGCACACTGGTTCCAGGACTGGAAAAATGACAGTGTAGAATCCGAATCAAAATACAGAAACATTCCTACAATGGGGCCAGGCCAGGCCTAGGGGGAGGATGGTCCCCCTGTTGTAGAAGGAAGTAGCAGTCCACAAATATCACAAAAATTGACAGGCCAAAGAAGAGTCATAAAGATGATTGAGTGAACTATTGAGAATAAGAAAGAAAGAAATTATATATTGTTACTATTATGCAAAAAGCCCAGAATTTCCAGACATAAGATATACAAAAAGATTAAGAGAGAAATTAGAGGAAAGAAAAATACTTCTGCAAGAAAAACTATCAGAAGCATCAAATAAAAATTTGTAGTCATTAAAACAGATTTGTAAATAACAGTATATAGACCAAGAAACTTTGATCTGTTTGGAAAAAGAAGCTTCTGAGGAAATGTGAAAATATAAACAACAAAACCTAGATATTTTTGAAAGGTATAAAAAATAAACAGGGACATGGGAAAGAAAGAGAGATTTGAGATGGTGCAATATTTATGCAAAGGCAAAAGCCAAATTAATCAACGTAAAGAAGGCAGCCCCAATGATATCCGAAGAGAAATACAGGCAAAGACATCCAGACATGGAAATTTTCACAATAAAAAAAATAATGTCACAAAGACAGAATGTAGAAAAGAGGATTAGTAAAGTAGAAGTTAAAAAAAAATAGAAGTTGAAGTTATGTAGTGCCTGCAAAGTGAAGGGTTTGATGTAGAAGGTTTAACACAGGTTACAGCACAGTGTGATGTAACGAGTCCACAAAGTAAGGAGAAACAGGAAGATCAGGATACATCTGAAGAAGAAATATGGACATGGGAAATAAAAAGAGATTTGCTATGGTGTAATATCTATACAAAGGAGAAAACAAAATTAATTAATACAAAAAGAGCAGCACTAAAGATATTTGAACAGAAATACAGGCAAAGGAATCTAGACATGGAAAACTTTACAATACAAAAAATAAGAAGACAAAGAGGAAAAGCAGAAAAGATTAGTAATGGAGAAGTTGAAGAAATAGAAACTGAGGTTACAGAGTACCTCCAAAGAGAATGATTCAGTTCAGAAAAATCTAATTTAGAAAGCACCACAACAGGATAGAGCAATGGACCTCCAAATTAAGGAAAAACCAGTGGAACAGGAAGCAATTGGTCAGGTGCCATATGAAGATATTTTGGAGCCTTCCACAGGAAATCAGTATAAATGTTCACCTGAAGCTGGACAGCAAAGGAAGGAGCAGGAAACTGTGGAAATTCTGACACAGTTAATGTTGAGGAGTGATAGGCCAGTGAGTTCTCATATGACAGAGCAATGGATGGTACAGGATGAAATTGAAGAGAATGTGTCACAGTAAGATGCAATAGAACTTTCTATAGAATACCCACAGGAAATGGAAAACAAAAAAAAATGTGCCCTCAGTTTAGAAGAAACCAAGCTAAAAGTTGCTTGACTTTAAATAGAGATAGACATATTAAAATCAATGAAAGAAACAGACTGCAGATGGTCAATGAAACTTTTGCATTTTAAGTTACCTGTAACACATTGCACTTGTTACCTGGCACTTGCTCACTAAAGCAATTATAAGTCAGCACTAAAAATTAAAAGCACTACACCCTCGCTCCCCATTGGCCCTTGTTTTCAATTATAAAGGAATTCCCAATATTATTCCAGCATGTCCAAAGGTCAGTTGTCAATCTCCTCTCTGGTCCAGCTGGTGAATATGGGAATCTTGAGGCAATGTTACAACTGCCTCATGTACACAGACAACCCTCTCCTCCTCCCAACAAATTCCAACACATGTGAGAGATGCAACCATATAGCCAAACTGGAGGCTAAGCTCTCTCAACTCAGTACTGGCAAAACCAGTCAGGAGAATAAGGAAACCACACTCACTACAATTCCAGTCTCACATAGACCTACAACGACAGCAAACCAAACACATAATCACACAAAACATACTGAGGCTCTAAATAAAGATCTGCCTAAGCAGCAGAGACCTCCAAAGCAGACACCCAAACCGCTACCCCAAAAAACACGTGCAACACATATCTCACAAAGCCAGTGTGCGAACAGTCACAGCCCTTAAGGCTAAACAACACACCTGATACCCTTGTAATAGGTGACTCTATCGTCAGGCACACTGACGCCCCGCTCACCAGGCTGAACAAGGAGAAGGTCACGGTGAGCAGCCTGTCTGGCGCTAGGATCCGCCACATAACACAAGCACTCAGTTCACTCCAAGGCAAGTACAAATATTACTCATTCATTGTCCTTTCTGTTGTGAATGACCTGAGATACCTCTGGACTACATGAAAAGAGACCTAGAGGAGCTCTGAGCACGTAGCCCAGGCTGGTATGACCCTGACCTTGAGTAGCATCTTACCCTCACCAAGAATGATGCCACAGTATGAAGACAAGATGATCAATTTCAACAATTGGCTTAAGTATTGGTATCAGCTTGGGATGATATGCACGACAAGCCACGATGCTTTGCTAGGGATGGCTTGCACCTGTCACCCCTGGGCTTCGGATATTGGCAAAGGCTCTTGCACCCCCATAGTGCCTTTTTAGGCAAGGCTCAAAAGACAAACCCACCTCCATAGCTATCACAAGGGATAAGAAACTAAGAGTAATGCTACTCAACGCTAGAAGTCTAAACCTCAAGATGCACGAAAACTCTCCTTGGCATGGAGAACATCGATATCTGTGCAGTAACAGAAACCTGGTTCAGGGGTCCCGAGAGCACCCCAGCACTATCAGGTTATACCTCATACCATTTTCGCCCCAAAACTTGGACCGAACCACAAAAGGAGGGGGAGTATCGATATTCATCAAAGATAACCACACCTCCAGGTTGGTGGCAAAGCACGAAGCATCGGAGACTATCCATGTGCAACTAACAGTGGGTAAAACTGCCTTCCAGTTTATAGCCTGCTACAGACCACCCTCCCAAACCCAGGAACCCCACGGCCTTCCTGAGAACACTGGAAAATATGAAGGTCTCTCCGAACACCATTATATTGGGTGACTTCAACTACCCAAACATAGATTGGGAGCATTACTCTAGCTCCAACACCCTTGCCCAAAGGTTCCTAGAATTCATAAACTCAAATGCTATGGAACAACTTGTTACCACTCCCACAAGAGGGGAAAACATACTGGACCTGATCATCACCAACATGGGGACTCTATGCTCCAGACCAGAAGTGTATCCTCACTGGTAAGATCAGACCATAAACTGATCTCACTGGATATTCACATCCGACCCACCCCTGCCCAGAAAACCACAGTGAAAAACTTCTCTAAAGCAAATTTCACACTCCTCAAAACCGAGGTTCCTTCAAAGCCCCCGGCCTGTGGAAAATACGGCCCAGACCGCAGAATCCTTTATAAATGCATTCTATGAACACCTTCAGGACTGCATGGATCATGCAATCCCAAATAAAACCAAGACCCAATCCTCCAAAGGCAGACGACCTGTCTGGTGGACCCCAGCCATAAACAAACTATACAATAGAAGGAGGAAGCTACTACATGATAGAGCAAAATCCCAAAAGGGAAGGCATCTCTGATCAGTATTAGCAAAAACTAAGGGCACTCATAAAATCGTCAAAGGCCAGCTTGAGAGAAAAATTGCACAGGACTCTAAGGATAATCACAAGGCTTTCTTTAGTTATGTTAGGAACCTGGGTGGGAATTCCCAGATATGCTCAGAATTAGTCCAAAATGACAAAAATACACTGATCCCACAGACATTGCCAACATCCTAGCTGACAGGTTCAGCGCAAACTTCTCCCCTCCCCACCAAAGGGCAAATATCTATCCCAGCAGAGTGCTACCCCTGACATCTCAGATGCTCAGGTGGGAGCCGCCTCTCCAAAGCAAAAACACAGCATCAATGGGACCAGACAGTGTCCCAGGCTGCCCCTACATGAACTCCAAGAAGAGCTAAACCCAAACATAAAACTACTGTTCAATCTCAGCCTTACTACAGGATATGTACCCAAAGAGTGGCGTGACAGCAACAGTGGTCCCTCTCCACAAAGGTGGTGCCTCAACGGACCCTGGAAACTATCGCCCATAAGCCTGACTAGCTTGGTCTGCAAAGCTATGGAAAGGATCATCATGGACCTCATAAATAAAGATATTGGGGACCTACAGACACTGGATCCTACCCAGTTTGGCTTTGTTAAGGGCAGATCCTGCCTCTTAAACCTGGTTGACTTCTTTGAAACAGTCACCAAGGCCATTGACGAAGGGAAGGTGGTCCACACAGCCTATCTGGACCTCGCAAAAAGCCTTCGATACAATACCCCACTCGGGCATTATAGATAAGCTCACCAGCTTAAATATAAACCCATATGTCACTAGATGGGTTGCAAACTGGCTCAAGGACAGAACCCACATGGTTAGAATTGCTGGAGCCATGTCAGACTCCAAACCAGTTACAAGTGGCGTCCCACAAGGCTCAGTCCTGGAACCTCTTGTTTGGTATATATTTCTCGGAGGTACAGGCCAACATGGAAGGACTGTGGCTGACCAAGTTCGCAGATGACTGCAAACTGGGTGCCATAATCGACTCTCCAGCCGACACAAGCATCCTCCAAAAGGGCCTCAGAAACAGACAACTGGTGCCAGAGCTATGGCCTCAAGCTAAACGCCAAAAGGTGTATAGTCATCCCTTTGGCAAAACAAAGTGCCACAAATTACCACATAGGTGGTAATCTATTAAGTACAGAAGAAGTAATTAGGGACCTGGGGACCCAAGTTGATAGCAATCTCTCATTTGACAACCACGTGGCCAAAGTGGTTAGAAAAACATTTTATATAGCCCACCTAATCATGAAGGGATTCACATCTAGATTAGGGAGGTCATCGTGCCTCTTTACTCATCCCTCATCAGGCCCATAATTGAGTACAATGCCATTTTGGGATGTACTTTACCAAACACCTGCAGCAACTGGAAAGAGCCCAAAAGTACCTCACCAAGAGGATCAAAGGGCTCAAACAGATGCCATATGCTGCCGGTTAAAGAAACTCCAGCTCTACTCAGTGGCATACCGCCTGCTCAGAGGTGACCTGTGCCTGACGTATAAGGCCATGTCCAACCCGGAATTAAGGGACATGCTGCACCTCAAAAATCAATCCCATCGAGCTACGCCGAGAGACTTGAACCTCAGCACTGAAATAAATAGGACATGCTGGAGGGACAGATTCATAACCCAGAGGCTCCCTTCACTCTGGAATAAAATCCCAGTCCAGGTTAGGCAGAGTCCCTCATTGACTCTTTTCAAGAGGAATCTTGATGAGTGAATGGGAGATCGTAGGTTTACCCCGGGTATCACTTCTGTGTCACTGTTAGACAGAGGCACAGTATACTAACCTCGAAAAAGGGCATAGCAAAATTAATTTAAAATGGGTGGCGAAAGCCAAACATACTCTGGCTAGGCTTATAAATGCCCTAGGGCAGATAGCCTAGTATGAACCTATGAACCTATGAACCTATGAAAATGTCAAACGTTTGATAAAACAAATGAACACAATAATTAGGACTATCCATAGAGATCCATGCAATATAACAGAAGTAAACAGGATATATTACTGTGCAGCTAAATTAGTAACTGATAAAGTTCTACCCCAAGAACACAGGGTAGTGAGGGAGAGAAAAGGGAAAACTTGAATACCATCATGGAAGTATCAAATAGAGAAAACTATAAAGCAACTAAGACAAGAAGTGTCACTGTTTGAAGAGTGCAGAAGAGGGAACAGATCAACAAAAACAACTTAGATAGACGTGATAAAAGCAATGTGCAATATTAAAACAGATCAGGATCTAGCATGCACTATCGCAAATAAACTAAAAACAGGTAGAAAAACTTAGAAGATATGCAGATAAGTATAAAGGAAAAGTACAAAATAAGCAATTTATTGATGACCCAAAAACATTTCATAGAGAATTGGGAAACAAGGTAAAAGGAATTGAAAGACCACCAAAAAAGAAGAACTAGATACATGTTGGAGAAGTATCTATGAAGATCCTGTGGAACATAACAAAGATGCCAAATGGATAGAAGAAGTAAAAGAAAGAATAAGAAGTTACAGAATATGAAATGGGATGAAGTAATAGCCAGAAACAAAGTTAAGAAAAGCCTCCGATTGCAAAACCCCAGGTCCATATGCAGTACCTAACTTATGGTTAAAAGTATTAACATCTTTGCACGAAGATTTAGCCATGAGTAAGAACTATTTATATGTACACCCCGAACAGACACCAACCTGGCTCACAACAGGAAAAACAATGCTATTACTTAAGAGTGAACCTGCAAGCCACCCCAAAAATTATAGACCAATAACGTGCCTTCTGATGACATATAAACTATACACTGGAATTTATGCCGACAGAGTGTATAGTCATTTAGAAGAAAACTCAATTATGGCAATAGAACAAAAGGGGAGTAAAAGAAAGCCATATGGAGCAAAGGATCATTTCTTGTTAAATAAAGTCATAGCGAAGAACTGTACAAGGGGTAAAAATTTAAGTATGGCATAGACTGACTACAAGAAAGCATTTGATAGTATCCCACATTCATGGATAAAAGAGTGCTTAAAAAGATATAAGATACACCCTACACTGATAGACTTCATTACAGTGACCATGAAACAGGAGCAGACCACTTTGCAATTAAGCCATGATAAAGGACAAATTATTATTCCAGGGATAAAAATTAAAAGGTGGATATTCCAGGGTGATTCTCTGTCACTGCTGCTATTCTGCCTTACCCGTAAACCATTAAGCTGTCTGTTAAACAGCTTAGACAATGGCTATAATTTGGCTCCTAGAAAAAAACAAAGTGTAAAGACTTCTCATCTTCTCTTTGTCAATGATTTAAAACTGCATAACTCATCAGATGAGGAACTGAAAGCACAACTGCAAGTTGTCAAAACTTTTTCAGATGATATAAGAATGTCATTTGGTCTTGATAAATGTGCAAAAGCAACCTTTAAAGCAGGAAAACTGCAACACCAAGAAAACATCAGTTTGGGATAAGAATGTGATATAAAAGAACTTGAGCAAGAGGGAGTGTATAAGTATTTGGTTGAAGGATCAACAATAAAACAAGAACAAATCTGAATAAAACTTAGTAAAAAATACTTTAGAAAATTTAAATTAATCCTAAAAACAGCATTGACAGCTAGGAACAAAATCCAGGCTATAAACCAATTTTCTCTTCCTGTTCTAACTTACAGTTTTGTAATGACTGACTGGCCCCAAAACCATGTTGGACAGTTTAGATAGGAAAATAAGAAGGATGCTTAATGCTCACCAAATGATTTATAAAAATCAGTGGATACCAAGATTATATATTCCCCATTCTGAAGGAGGGATGGGTCTCCTTGAAATTGATTACATGTATAGATCTGCTATCATAGGATTCCACACATATCTACTGACCTCACACGATCCAAATGTACTGAAAGTTTTGAAACATGAGAAGTGTAAATCTAAGATGACTTCCCTGCTTAGTCTAGCAGAAGCATATCAGCATCAAGCAGGAATGGAAATCAGACCAGAAGTAGATAAAAATCAGGCAGCAACTGAATGTGCCAAAAAACAAAAGAATGAATATAAGGTGAAGGTCCAGATGAGAAGGCAAGAAATGTGGAAGATGCATAAATATAGTTGCAAGTATAGAAAACTTCTGGAAGAACCTCATGTTGATCAGGAACGGATGCAGGAATGGTTAAGGAGAGGCAAATTCAAACCAAGAGATGAAAGGTTAATACTGGAGGCCCAAGACAGTGGGCTACATACATGTTGATTTACAAAGTCCATTGAACATATGGGAGAAACAGGCAAATGTAAGTTTTGTAAAACAGAATTGGAACAGTTGCACACCTCATTGTTGATTGCGACATACTAATGGCAGAAGGACTGTATACTGAAAGGCATAATAAGGTGGCAAGACTGTTGCACTGGGGATTGTGCAAACATTATGGTACTGAAGTGGCTGAAAAACACCTGGAAACATGACCCACAAAGCATTACAGAAAATGATGAAGTCTACATCACATGGGATCATTCACTACCAACAGTTCAAAGATAGATGCTAGAAAACCTGATATAGTGGTCCAAGAAAAGAAGACAAAAGTAGCATTGATCATTGAAATCGCCACATCCAGTGACTACAGTGTCTTGCGTACAGAGAGACACAAAGTCATAAAATATCAGGATTTGCAGGCAGAAATGAGAGCAATGTGGAAGAAAGATAGATGGTCCAAAAGTACTAAGAGCAATGGATCTTCTAAAAAAGAATCTACAATCATATTTAGATATGCTACCAGTACATGTAACTCTATATGAAATGCAGAAGGAGTCAGTTATGGGCACATTGTGGGTGCCGCAAAGAGCACTTTTGGCTGATATCAAAGAGTGAAACAATACTAATTTCATGAACTTTAATCGTACTTTGACTTAGGAACAGGGTCTATTACTGTCATGGTATTAGAAATACAAAAGATTTGGAGAAATTAAAGTAAAAAACTGTTTTTCTCATCTGACTTTGTTTTCCTTACTGTTTTTTTTTTTTTTTCTAAATTTGGAATAATTTGCGGTGTAGGATATTCTGTAGATACTTGAATTTTCAGGTACAGCTTACAAATAGGCAATAGCTATTGTCAGAAACAATAACCTTTATAATGACATTTCTAGTAATAATCATCAGTTACATAGATAGCACCAATCTAGCAGTTATTAATGCACATAAGGAATTAACGATTGGTCCTCCATATTCACATGTTGTGATGACCTTTGAGCCCACAGTTAGTAAATCTGTATAAAAGCATAAAAGTGAGCTGTTTTACAGAAAACAGACTAATTTGCCTATAGAAGAATGTACAGCTTCTTTTGAATCTGCTCTGTGTATTGTAAGAAGCCAGAGAGTTGCTTGATAGAAATAACAGCTTCTGTGTTAGCTGCTGTGAGTTAAAAATATGTGGCTAGCTCTGGGGCTTTAGTGTGTTTATTTTCCTTAGAAGAATCCTTTTCATTAATTTAATTGTTTCCCTCACGAAACTTGTGATTCATCTCTCTGCTTCTGCCTTGTATTTTTTTTTTTAACTCAAAAAAAATGTATTTTTTGTTAACAAGAAAATGAATTAATGTGGTGCTGCTGTAGCATTGTCGCCTCACAGTTAGACGTTGCCCGTTCGATTCTCAGTTAGAGCGTCTTCTGTGTGGCGACATGCGTGAATGGGCGTTCCTTCATTGAAGGTTGTGCATTAGGCCCGGCAAGCCAGCACGTAAAAATCTACTGCCAATCATTAGCGGACCAGAGTTCCGCTGTGGCGACCCCTAACTGGGAAAAGCCGAAAGACACAAACAAACAATCTAATAACTAGTAATTATTTCACAAAAATAAGCTATTTACAGTATATGTAAAAAAGAAATGTGTTGATAAACAGCAGAGCTCTTTATTAAAATAAAAAGGTTAGCACTTTCGTAGAATTAGTTCCACTTCATCAGATCATATATCATGTTAAAATAAACAAGCCATATATACATTCAAGATTTTGAATGCTGTTCTATCATGTGATTTGTTATATCATGTGATTTTGTGTTTGAATGTGATTGGTTTATAGAACATATATACGGCTTGTTTAATTTAGCATGATATATGGTCTGATGAAGTGGAACTAATTCTACGAAGGCACTAACCTTTTATTTTAATAAAGAACCCTGACATTTATCAACATGTTTCTTTTTTTACATATATTATTTTTATGTGTTTTTATGTGTTGTTGGTGACCCGTAGTGGTGGTGCTGCGGTAGCGTTGTCGCCTCACAATAAGATGCTGTCCGGTTCGATTCTCAGCTAGAGCGTCTTCTGCATGGAGACATGCGTAAATGGGCGTACCTTCATTGAAGGTTGTGTGTCAGGGCTGGTAACTCGGCACGTAAAAATCAACTACCAATCATTAGCGGACCGGAGTTCCGCTGTGGTGACCCCTAACCGTGAAAAGACACAACAACATGTGTTGTTGGTGACCGTAGTTATATTTTTGAATATTTACAGTATATATAAAGGCCTGAAATATATTTAAAGCAATACATTCCTGAATGAAGAAATAAATAAATAAAAAATAACCACATTTTATTTCCCATTAAGGGGAGTCGGGATCCAACTGGAAAGTGTCAATAAGAGATATTACTTTCTTCCAAGGGTTATTGATGAAAGTCTTAGGATAAATTCTGAGTTCTTTAATTTTGGTTTCCATGTGAGTTGTTTCTTTTAGGAAGGATAAAAAGTCAGCAAAGGATGGCATAACAGTATATGTCCATTTTCTAGTTATACATTTCCTTGCAACAGCTAGTATAGTCCAAAGTAGATATAGGTTATCCTTATTCAAAGTAAGACCATCATTAACATTACATAAAATCAAAGATTTTGATAATGAAAAGGAATCAGAAAACAATGCTTTTAAAAAATTATCAAGATCACACCAACATTGCTTTAACAGAGAACAGCTATAAAACATGTGTGAGCAGTCACCTTTACATTCTTGTCTACATCTTCAATAATAAATATTATTGAGTTTACCAAATTCAGCTTGCTTATTTGGAGTTAGAAACACTCTATACAAGAATTTCTAAGTAAAAATACTTCAATATTGTGACCAAGATGTAAGTTTGATTGAAGATAAAATGTGAGATTTGTTCTCATAGGATAAACAAGAAATAATGACCCATAGTAATATGATTCCAATATTCATCTTGTGGTTTTGTTTTATATTTAGATTTTATATAATTTTGAATGCCTTATGTGTTTTGACTACTTGTGTGAGCTGTTTTCCTTTTTAAACTATTCTGCATATTAGAGAATACTAGAGAGCAGCCTGGTAGTAGCAGCAGCATGTGTATCAGGTGCTGTGAGGTAACAATCACTAGCTATCTCTGGGAGCTCATTGCATTTGTTTTTCTTAAATAGTCCTAGTGAATGACACTAACAGCAGTGTCAAGAAGCAGAAGGTGTGTTTTGTTTTCTTCCTTTATTTATTTCTAACCTATTGTGCTTTTAAGGACCAGAGAAAACACTTTATATCCTCTTTTTACTTTTCTTGCTTAGTGTAGGTCACTGTGTCTGGGGGGGGGGGTAATTGGTAAAGTTAAATAGCCAATAAGCATGAAGGAGGACATACAATTTCAACCTCCTTCAAGCTGAATACATTTCCTCATTAGCAGTACAAACAGCAGCATCAGGAAAAAGCAACATTTTTTTATTTATGTCTAACCTCTGGTCCTTTAAGGACTATGGGTAAAAATTTGTTTTACTTTATTTTCCTCCTTGGAGCAGGTCACTCTGTGTGTGTGTGTGTGTGTGTGTGTGTGTGTGTGTGTGTGTGTGTGTGTGTGTGTGTGTGTGTGTGTGTGTGTGTGTGTGTGTGTGTGTGTGTGTGTACATGTTTGTGTGTGTGTGTGCTCGTGTGTGTGTGTGTGTGTGTGTGTGTGTGTGTGTGTGTGTTTGTCTGAGGTCATGATTGGCAAAGCAGAGCAACCAATAGGAAAGAAGGAGAGTTCTTCGAGTTCTGACAAAGGCATTAATTTAGATTTTGAGATTTTTATACTGTCTTTTTAAAGCCGCTGGGAATGTTCAATGTTGTTTTCTTTCTGTTTGCTTGACTAGCAAATATTTTAACCAACCAGAGCACTTTCTGGACTTGAAAACTGGCCAGCAATGAATAGAAATTATTAAAAGCTTACCCCAGGATTCAATAAACTCCATGCAGGAATACTGCTCTTCCTGCATGGAGTGAACCATGTCCGTTCCGCATAGCTTTAACAGCAACATGCCTTGCATATTCATGAAGGTGCACTTCTGCTAAGGCTAAGAGGACATGAATGCTACTGAGTGCAGGGACATGTTTAAGTAGTTCACACACATCTAACACGCCCCCTCCACTCTCAAAGTGCCGTACGGCAATTTTTACATGTTTTTCAGTGTCCATGGACACTGAAAGCAAATAAAATAGTCTAACAGTATCTGCGGACACTGAAATAGCTAGGAGATCAATAAATGCAGGGAGTATGTGACAGGTACTGTCACACCCCCGTGCATTGCGAAGGTGCCATATAGACATACCCTTCAACTCTATAGGTTTTTGCAGAATGTCCAGATGCCTGCCTCACATACCTCTCAACCTCCTAGAGCAAGAAATATGTATAAAGCCATAAATAATGGGGGAGACAAAGGCCAAAAAATAGGGACATTTTTTAAATCTTGCTCTTACAAAATTTTATAGAATAACATGTTTTGCATTAGCACATATTTTCTAAAGAGTATGAAGTCTGAAACTCAAATGTCTGTCATTATTTTTCTGACTTAAACCCTGAGTTATTTGCCAATGATGTGCTAGCAAACCACAGTCATATGAGAAATGGACCAAAAATATGAGGCAATAAGCTGGACTTTCTGCAAAAATCTGTATAGTTGAGAGGTATGCTGTCTCATGTTTTTGGTGTGTTCCTCCAAATATCTGTCCCTACCTGGAAAATAGCAGAGGACTGGAGTCATTAAATAATGATAAACATTTGAGTTTAGGACTCCACATCCTTCAGAAAAGTTATGCTAATGCAAAACCTATTATTCTATTAACTGTCTGTAAGAGCAATATTTGAAATGTGTCCCTCTTTGTCCAGTTACAATTGCCCTTACTGTGACTGACAAGGGGTATTGATACATTTAAATAAAGTGGTTCTATTAATTTCATCTTTTTTCCATTCTAATGTATGTTTAAGTGTAGTTGAGTGGGTTTGCACATTAGAGCCCTCTGCTCAGCATTGCTTAAACATCTCATAGCAGCTAAATACAAATGTATAGCTAAGATCTCAGCAATGAGGTAGCAAAGTGGTTAGAGTCCTGGCTTTGCATGCAGGTGTTCACTGTTTGAGTACCAAAACAGGCACTTTACTTTGACATGGAAAAGCATTGATAAAATTATTTTTTTATGTTAAATTATGTAGTAAATGATACACCCAGGGTAGTGTAGCTAGTCCAAAATGGAAGTGTGAGTGCATATAACATGTGAAGTCATCCATGTATACACGTGTCCCATACAGTATAGTCACACCCCAAGGTAATGTAATGAAAGCACATAGAGGGACATCATGTAAAGTAAATCATATACACCTAATAATATGTTAGTAATGATGAATTAATCTACAATCGTGATATTTTTTAAAATGAAAGCTGTGCAATGCTAAGCAGTGCTCATCTCTGCTTAGCCAGTTTAAGCATTGCTTACACATATATTCTAAGCAGCAGTTAGTTCAGCTAAGCAGATTTCCACATGGTTAAGCAGTGCTCAGCATTCACCCCTTTAAGCACTGTTCAACTTATCTTAGCGGATTTGCGCACTGCTTAGCTGAGGTTAGCATTTTCAAAATGGTACAATGACAGCAAAGGGTGGGAATATGGCCTTATTTAAACCACACAGGTGGGAATAAAGCCATAATCTGTTGTAGTCTGATCTCTGCAGGAACCATGTCAGGTGTTGGAGAGGGCTCACACTTTCTGGTGCAGCACCGGAGCATTTTGGAGTCCAGGGTCATGGCTCAGCTCCTCATAGCAAACCATGATGACAGACTGCTGCAGGGTCAGTACCAGGGCTCACAGTATAAAGTGGAGGCCTGGGACCATCTGGCACATGACCTCACCAGTGCCACTGGTATCCCCTGAACTGGTGAGCAGGTACGGTATCACTATATTGACCAAAATCAAAGGAAGGGGGTGCTCTTGCCCAATGGATCCAAGATGCTCAGGACAACCATGTTCCAGCAGTTTGTAAGTATCACAGATATACATGTACCAGATTCTAGCCTGAGTATGTTATAGACAGGTATGCATAATGTTTGTTTCTCACACTCATGCAGACAAACTGACACAGGTGGGTTGACAGGCTGTTGAGTAAGATCTAACTTGCAGTATATAGTGGCATAAAGTAGAAGGAGTACATTGTTTACTGCCAGTAGGAATAGTGTGTACTGTGTCTAATGAATAAATGACATTTGTCACACTATTACTGATCCACAGGATATCCATTAATAAAAGTATCATTTCACTGTAATAAAGATGTATAACACAAACTGTTGTGTTTACTCTTGTATGTTGTTGTAGAAATAGAATGTGTACAGGTTCTTCACAGCAAATATGGCATTGACAGAATGAAGTAACTGAGGCTGTTCTGAGAACCAGCTAGTATGCAAAACAGTAGAATGTGGAGTTGTAAAACAAGATATAAAGGAAATATGAAATATTGTATGCACTAAGTTCTGAACCCTGAATAGTAATGTCTACAGTATTATAGTGTGTCCCATGCAGCATTACATTCTTGTGTTAACCTTTGCTTTCCAGATTGTATTATTTCAAAGGATTAATACACCGTACAATAGTTATCTGCCATGCATGAATGTCAGGATTTCAAGGTCAGACTGTCTAACCCAGAGAGTATTAGGTAGAAATCAGTCAAGCAAAATACATCAGTTTCCCAGTAGCTCAGTGTTATGGACAATAGCCCTGTTGTCCATTTTAGCACACCTAGACAAAGTTCAAATCCAGGGAGTGGTGCTGAGATGTGTGCATATATACACTAAAGAAATCCTGAATATTTGTAGAAACAGTCAGAAAGTGTTAACAGATATTTTGTCCACAGGTCTTACAGGTAAAGAAATGTGTGTAGTAGCTGTATGAAGGGTATACTAATTCACTGTGTACAACTGTTCCACTGTCCAAACCCATATGTCTGCAAATGACAGCAGGATAGGTACATACACCATGCACTCTCCCCGATACATGTCCCTCAAGTGTCACACTGTCATGGCTAGTGGTCACTGCTGCCAATAACCTTGGACACAGATAGGAATCCAGGGAAGTATGCCAGTAGCAGACTCACAACATTAGTGCAGAGTACCTCTTCTTTATCAAGCTGTGTAACCCTGACATGTACAAGCCCCCTCCAGTATCTAGCCATTGTCCTCCCAATCTGCCACACAACATTATGGGTTGACAGTCTAATAGGTATTTATGTGCTAGAGAAGCTATGTGCCATAGGTAGATGTAAAGTGAGGGCAGACTGAGTAGTACTGTTGTGAAAAATAAAAGCCTATACAGTTGTTAATGAGCATTTTTCTCTCACCCCACCACTCCTCTGCATCAATAATTATTATTCATATACTGTGGGTATGTTGCTCCCAAAACCTATTGGTGGGACATGTATTCTATTATTGTTCATATATTTAATTGGTTGCATATTAATATACCCTGTTCAAATACTATTATCGGTGGCCTGTTGCTGTCAATGTAACTTTCATGCTGTTAAAATGCTTACTGATGTTCCATTTATGCATGCTTTCTGTTTGCTATGCAACTGTTTCAAATCTGTTGGTTTGGGTTAATTGGAACACCCATGCATGGTGTTAGAACTAATTTTGAAATATTTTGTTCATGACTAACTGATATATCCTGGATAACCTCAACACCATAGCATGTTTGGGAAGGCAGATCCCGGTGGATCTGCCTGTCCCGCCCCATCTGGCCATGGCACCAGGTCCCAGCATGTCTGGGACCCAACCTGGAACTTCTTCATCTGGTGGTCCTGCACCACCTTCGGGTGGAACTGCATCAGGGGATGGGGCCTGTCTCCCCCCTGTGCACAGGCGTGGAGAAGAGCCTGTCACCTACAGCAAGTTCCGGGGTATGGTGCACAGTGTCATCCACTCTGAGTTGGATGGGCATCTGTGCCAGATGGAGGGCTGCCTGGGCACCTGGAGGGGCAGGCTGCCCCTCTTGTCCAGCCCCCAGCACAGCCATCTTCGGGACCATGAAGGTGCAGTGGTGACTGACCATGGGTGTAGTCCTCAGTCCCACTGTATCCATTTGGGGGCTCATAGGCCTCTGATTCTCAAGCACCATCCCCATCCAAGGTGTTTACCCCCTCATGTGTCATATACCACCCCTGTCTGCTGTCTCATGTGTTTTGTCTGTCTGTGAATGCAACCTATCCTACCCAACCTACCTCCCCAAACATACCTACAGCCCTTTCCCAACATCCCACTCTCACCTTAATAAAAAAAGAAAAAGGCATCTGTCCCACAAAAAAAATTGCCCCATACATAGCTTTACATTTTTCCCCCATGTCCAGTGACATAAATCAATCAACAATGAAATTAGTCTACAAATGTATGTTGCTAGCACCCCTCCCTGTGGAGTGTGAGGCTGCAAATTCAAAATTTTTCACAACAGTCATAGCTGTTGCTGATATAGAAATGAAGAGCTATGGTTATTTCCTACACCCGTCCTGCACATCCTTAGCTGGTTTTCCTAATGTTTTACCCCCCTGCGTGCTCCCATTTCACCACTTTCTTATCACCCTTTTTTTCTTTTCTTTAATTAAAATTAAGGTGTAAGCGGAGTAAGCACTGGTAAGCAAAGCTAAGAGGACTTAACCATCTGTTAGCAAGGCTTAGCTTTGCATAAAACCATAAAAACCCACTTACAACTGCTTAAAAGTGCTTTAATCACTCTGTCTCCATCAGCCCTTGCTCTGTCCAGCAACAAAATAATCAGCCCTGCCAGGATGCTGTGCACTACAATCATAGCAATGTACCACTACACCATCTGAGCTGTGAGGATATATAATGTTTTTACAAACATATCATGCATTATGGTCATTTAACATTAATGAAAACAGTCATCATTACAAAGTCTTGATCCCTGGAACGTGTGCACTACAATCATAGCAATGTACCTCTACACCATCAGAGCTGTGGGAATTTGTAATGCTTTTACAAACATATCATGCACAACAGTCATTTAACATAAATATCCATAGTACTCTGATATACACACACATATATATGTGTATATATATATATATATATATATATATATATATATATATATATATATATATATATATATATATATATATATATATATATATACACACACACACACACACATATATATATATTTCACTATCTCAAACAAGCAACATCGAGACCCATTAAAGCAAAAGTGCACTAGGTCGAAAATGCCTTTTGCAAAAGCTGGTTCACCGAACCAGAAAAAAAAAAACAAACAAAAAAACTTCTTTAAACAGTATTTTGCAAGGGGCAAGCCCCCCTGCACCCCGCCATGTAGGGGGCTGTGCCCCTCACACTCCCTTACTTAAATATACTAACTCCAAGATTGTACTACAGTGGGGAAAAGGATATATTTCCTTAACCCCACTGTAATGTGCTTCGGAGAACCGGCTTTTGCAAAAGTGTACTTAGTGCACTTTCACTTCAATAGGTTCAATCTTCTGATTGTCGAGAAAGTGAGTTTTTGACAATCAGTAGACCCATATATATATATATATATATATATATATATATATATATATATATATATATATATATATATATATATATATATATTATATATATAGATATATATTGTCAGAAACACACAACTGTTATGGGGAACAGACCAAACACATGAGCAATGCATGTGGACAGTGTATAGTCATCTGGACAGTGGAGATGTATGACTGCAGTCATGTAACAGAATAGAAAAACAACTGAGAGCTGCCAACCATGTCAACCAGCACCTTCTGGACTACAGTCAGACCACCACGACACTACCCCAAATCAGCTCTGGGGAATTACCCATGTATTTGCAAATATATATGCACTACAGGGATGTAACTGTAGGGAAAAGCAGACATCAGTGAGAAATTGTCCAACCACAACCATTTCCACCACAGTCACAGCAACATACCAGTACCCCAAATGAGCTCTAGAGTGTAACGACTGTTTGAACAAACATATTCTGATTGGCAGTCACACAACGCCGGAACATACTGCCCCAACTCACAGTCTACCCTGAATCCTGAGGTGTTATAGGACATTTCTCCATCTGCCCCTCCAAATATATAAACCTGATAGACCACCAGCAACTGTAGCAGCATGCACAGTCTGACAGGAAAGGATATATGACACTCACATCTGTTACTCTCCCTACTCAGCCCAACAAACATTTACACACAACACTGGTACACAATCTTGGCATTCTGTTAACAATGGCCAAGCATACATAACTCTCAACTGTACAGATGTCCACAGAATGTCCAGGGTGTGGGACCATATTTATGGCCACTGCTGCATACCTCTTCTGGGAGTCTGCTAAATCACTGGAATGATATCAGGAGTGAAGTCACTAAATAATGATATACCATACCACTGAGCCTCTTACTACAAGACATCTGGACAAAGCCTGACATACTTGGGGGACAGGGGGCTGAAAAGAGGGACATATCTCACATAATGGTGTTACAAACTTAAACAGTTGCTGGTTTTACAGGGTTTGTTGTAACATACCATTCCTGAAGGATATGATGTCTGAAACACAAATGGATGTCAACATTTACTGACTACAGTCATCACAGTATCCTACTGATTTCTCAAAAACAGAAATTGTCTGAGGAACAGACCAAACATAACAGGCAAATCTCTGGGCAGCCTGTGGTCATCTGGACAGTTGAGAGGTATGTCAGAGACATATCACTGTCAGACGTCAAGTCACACAGACAACGCATGTCCAGACAAACCCTGTTAATCTAGCAATCTTCTATGTGTATAACAGCAATACTAACTTACAATCTGTATCCAATTCTGGAACTTTGTCCCACATGTTATTGGATTGTCTCCACATTTCTTGTTCTGAGAGGTATTTCTACCTAGTGTCTGTGAGGCTGTAGCCCCAACATCTCCATAATGTCCTCCTCACAGGCATGGAAAATGGGCAATATCCACATGAAGGACTTAATTATAGCATTGTGTTGCTATGGCATTGGCTAACAGAAAGACAACACAGCTGCTCTGGATGTAAGTAGCAAGTGGGAGACATCGATTGGTGCACAAGCCATAGCCTGCTCATGAGCATTACCTAGAAAAGGCAAGCTGCTGCCTATGCAACACAGGTCTGAACCCATCTACACAAAGACAGACTGCAACTACACAAACCTAACCATTTGCATTATTCTGAAGAAACTCTTCAGCACTATAACAGGTATGTCAGTCACTGAAGCTTGTAATGGAATGCAGAAGAGGGGATGCAATAATGTGAAATAGGCAGTTAAACACTAGGTCACAACAAGACCTGCTGAACTCACATGCTGCTGTCCAGCAGCTATGGCCATTCCTGCTTGCCCTGTCAGCAGTGACATGGATCACAGCACTGGCTCCTGAGTCACCCCAGCAAAGGTTGGCTCATGTATGATTACTACTGGAGTGTCTGTTATCCAATACTGACTGTGACACTGCTAGGCCAGCAACCTGGGATGTTGTAAATATTCATATGTTACCTGTGAATGCTACTATGATACATATGCTTGTCTTACAAATGTAAGAGACTTATATAGGGTATGTGCATAGTAAACAACAGGTGCATAAGTGTGTGTTGAACTGTATGTTATATACTGAGCCCATACCTGTCAGCTGTCCAGATTTTTGCAGACTGACCACATGTTTGTCTCATATTCATAGTCAATGCTTCATACAGTTGTGTACTGTCTGGCAAATCACTAGAAACCCATTAAAGACTGAAGTCATAACATAATAGCATATATTTGAATGTCACATGTCATATCCTGCGGAGTAGTTCTGTGAATGCGGAACCGTCTTTGCTAGCAACTAAGTGTGTTATAGCTAGATTTATAAAGTGTCACTATTTTCTGGCCTTTGCCCACCAATGATGTGTGCCTTTGTGCAGATGTCTTGCTGTAACAGGAGCTAGGTGTCTTAGCATGAAACCCATGTCAATGCAAGCGTACCTTGTCCTGTAGGACGCTGACATTTGTGCAGTCACTGACACCTGCTTTGCAGCTGTGGAGAGCACACTAACTTTGCCAGGTTACTTATCCCATCATACTTTTCCACCCTAAGTGGAGGGCTGCAAAGACACAGGAGATGGAGTTTTAAACATTGTCATACACATACACACCTCCAGGTTGGCCAAACAGTATGATGCATGGGAGACATCCCGAGTGCAGTTAACAGTTGACAAATCACCTACTCAAATTATAACTAGCTAAAGACCTCCAACCATGACTCTGGACACCCATCACACCTATCTAGACTTACTGGAATCTGTCAAGATTCAACCACCTACCCTGATCCTGGGTGACTTTAACTACTCAACCATAGTGTGCATGACCTATGCTACCTGAACATGAATACACAGAGATTCCTCGGCTTTGTCAATGGCAATGCAGTGGATCAGCTAGTCAACACTCCTACGACAGGTGGAAAGATCCTGTACCTGGTCCTAACCAACATGAGTGTCATCCTCCTTGGTAAGATCTGACCACATTGCCATCACTGTTCAGGTCACCATCTCCCTGCCCCCCTTTGTCAGGGTAAAACAAAATAAACTTTACAAAAATGACTATAAATCTCCTCGGAGAAGGTAGAAGTAGTTTTACAGCCACTGTCCCATCAGTTGAAAGTAGCAATAGTGTCCATGCCCACACCACAATACTATGTGAGCACCTACATAGCTGTATGGACTCCACAATACCTGACAGGACAACATCATCTCCCTCAAGGTATGGTAAACATCTGGGGTGGACAGCAGCAATACACAAATACCATAATAGGTGGAAATAATTGCAGGACAGGGCAAAGAAGGAGCACGTGACTTATTGGAAGCAATGTCACCTTGGTCTGAACAACCAAATAAGGTCACAGATGAATTACCCTAAGGCTATCTTTGAGTGCAAATTGGACACATCCACCAAGGCCAATCACTAGACCTTCCACACATATGTCTGCAACCCCAGAGGCAACACCCAAATCTGCTCTGCAGTGGTGGTCAGTAACACCACATACACATAAGGCATAGATATAGCCAACCTGCTGCAGACTGGTGAAGTATAAACATCACCTCCTGTCCTCCCATTGGTACACATGTGCATGGACAGCACCTACCCCTCCCCTCATCATCAGGAAGCAGGTCCATAATGCCCTTTCAAAGGCAACACACAGAAGTCTCCATAGGCCTGATACCATCCCTGGCTGCATCCAACATGAACTCAGACATGAGCTCTCAGCTCCATTACACACTGCAGTCAACCAAAGCCTGAGCACCAGTGTCATCCGATCTGCACAGAGGACAGCCACTGTCATCCCTATACACAAAGACGGAGCAATCCACTGACCCAGAAAATCATATGCACATCAGCCTAAATAGCCTGCTCTGCAAGGGCATAGAAGGCAGTATCAAGGGCATTATGAACAGGGACTTTGGCAACCTCAAAATGCTTGAGCCCACACAGTGTGGTATTGTCAAAGGGAGATCAGTCATGTTAAACCTGGTCGACTTCTCTGAAGTAGTCAACAAACACACGGACGAGGGAAAGATGGCGAACCATGCCTACCTTCACCTAGCCCAATTCTCTCACAATAATCCCCAGGCAGCCAGGATACATAAGCCTACACAGCTAGGCATCAACCTGCATGTTACCAGATGGGTAACTAACTGGCTTAACGATGGTACCCACTCCGTCAAAGTAGTGGAAGCCACCTCTAGTAGTACACTCTTCCAGCATGGTGTACCTCAAGGATCGGTCTGGGGGCCTCTACTGTTTGAGATATGTGTATCTGAGGTACAAGACAAAAGCAGTGGTCTGTGGCTGAGCAGGCTTACAGATGCTTGCAAGCTGGCCACTGTCTTACATTCCCCAACTGATGTCAGCATCCTCCAAGAGGCACTCACCCAGATTAATGACTGATGCAAGAAGCATTACCTCAAACTGAATGCCAGGAGATGCATCATTTTCCCTGCTGTGACAGATGTCATCCACACTAATTATGACAGTAATAATATACTGAGCATGTGATCAGGTGTGAGGCAACTTGTACACCAAGGTTGGTAGCAAACTGACAGTTTCCCACCATGTGGGCACCATTGTATGGAAGGCTGTCTACATGGCCCACCTCACAAATATGAGTATGTCATCCAGTAACCAGGAAGCCACAACATCCCTGTACTCCACCCTTATCATACGGATTACCAAGTACAATGGCACCTTTAGCATGTACCTTGTCAAGCAAATGCAGCAGTTGCAGAGACCACAGAGGTTCCTGACCAGGCAAATCCAGGGTCTGCAGCACCTATCCTATACAGATAGGCTGAAAGCCCTGTCCCTGTACTCAGTCTCATACAGACTGATCATAGGCGACCTGTGTCTGGCATACAAGGCTATTTCCAAACCATACTTGATGGCGTTTCTGCATATCTGTAAGACAAACTCCACTCATGCAACAAGCACACAAGTCCCCACCTGGTCTGTGACATGTATAGTACGTGTTGGCAAGATAGTGTAGTGTCTCACACAATACACTGTCTGCAAAATACACTCCCTCCCCATGTCTACCAGAGTACATGTATAGCCCTCTTGAAGAAGAAGCTGGACAACTGCATGGGAAATAGATACCCCTAAGGTCTCACATGTGTCCCAGCTGGACAGGGGAAACAGGTGCTGGCTTTAAAGGGACATGGGCAAATGTCTGGGCTAGACCTATGAGGGCATCAGGGCCAATAGCCTGGTATCATTTTATGAGGCTATGCACCTAGTACTTTACATGTTTTCTGTATGTATTGCAGACTGTTCTGCAATGTTGTCTGAAATGAATCTATGTGAGTCTGAACTGTGTAGGTACTGCAGTGATAGTGTATACTCTTGTTCCTTCATCAGTTATCATCACATATCATTACACCATGTCATTGTGTGTGGTCTGTATAGCAGTAAGTCAGCTCTTACAGTACTTGCATATGCACTTGGTGACACTGTATAGCTTACTTCAATAGCCTTGGTCTTGGTCGCAATTACCATTCTGCTAATACGCCCATCACACAGTAAGATTTGTCACCCTTTGTTGTGGGCCTTACCATAGCTGTGAAAGAGATGCATTGTAGCAGGCAGAACTACTGTAATAGAAAAACACAAATTACCAGCACTTTAACCAGCAGTTTATTTTATTTAAAAGCGATCTGGTACCTCGGCAATTCGCCTTCAAGGATCACAATTCCTTCTAATTCTAAACAAGTATATATGCACACCAGAACAGCTGTCATTAATCAATTAATTAATATCATATCAAACATTTAAAGTGACCAACTTTGAGCTCATTGAAAGTATATCAATATAAACATTCATATTTAACTAATCAAAATTATACAAAAACACAAAAATCAATACAAATTGTGAAAAATTAACATTAATAATTATATACCTAATTCCTGATTCAGACCAAAGGGCTTCAAGGTCTTAAACTTTAAAATCATTCTTGTTTCTAATTCAAGTAATTTAGCCACAATATCACCCCCTCTAGAAAGGAAGGGCTTACCAAGTACACAAAAATTCAGACTACTAGGGGAGTCACCATGTACATCATGAAAATGTTTGGCAATAGGACTACCTTCATTATAAGCTCTAATGTCTTTTAAATGTTCCAAGACACGAACCCTAACTGTATGCTTGGTCTGTCCTATATACCAAATATCATTACATGAGCAGCCCAAAATATAGACCACCCCCGTCGATCTGCAATTAAAATAAAATTTAGGAACAAAAGTTCTGCCATTAATGATGTTCACATTCTTGACCCTATTACAAATACTACAATAACCGCATGGGAAAGTGCCGGACGGTAAAAGGTTATTGTTTCCTTCAACAAAATTATAACTTAATAATTCTTTCAAATTTTTCCCTCTCTTAAAGGAAAAAGTAATATGTTCCGGAAACGAATGACCTATTGATTCATCTTCACAAACAATATGCCAATGCCCTCTCATTAACTGAATTAACTCATTAGAGAATGGAGAAAACCTTGTGACATAAAAAAGTTTTTTATCATCATCAATATCCTAGTTTGATATACCCTACCCCCGGATATATTATTCCTAAGAGAAATAGATGGTCCATCATTATCAATCCCAAGTAATTTATTCTTACATTTCAATAAATGTACCTCATTATAGCCTCTTTCTCTCAACCTCATTAAAACTTTATCCAATTCATAAGTTTTTTTTTTTTTGTCACTAGTATGCTCATAAATTCTTTTAAATTCACCATATGGCAAAGAATTCAACAAATGCCCTAGATGCCCTAGATGCATGCTAAAAACATATTAACCGAAGTTGATTTCCTAAAAGGCCTATAACCTATGATTTCTTGATCACTGTATAAAGTTAAATCCAAAAAATTGATCTGTTCCCTATTCAACTCATAAGAAAAAACAAGACCATGCTCATTAGTATTAAGAATATCAAAAAAATCAAAAAAATCATTAATATCACCTTTGCAAATAAATATGAGGTCATCTATTAACTGTTTATATAGCAGAACATTGTTCTTAAAAAATACAGTGGGATACATTTCTTTTCAAAAAATCCCATGTATATAATGGCATATGAGGGCACAAAAGCAGCCCCACATAGCTGTACCCTTTAGTTGCAGAAAGAACTCATTATTAAAAGAAAAATAATTATGAGTTAAACAGAATTCCAATAAATTAACCAAAAAGGTGGTCCTAGGCCCCTCACCCAACATATCAATGATAGATTCCAAACCCATCTAAGATTAATGTTCGTATATAATGATTTCACATCAATCGTAACCCAATAAAAATCACTTTGCCATTGAATATTAGATACTTCATTTATCAGGTCCTGGGTATTTGAAATATGTGCTACAACCTTCTTTAAGTGTGCCTTCAGATGAAAATCTAAAAAAATGTTGATATTGTTCAAAAAGGAACCCACCCCTGAAACTATGGGCCTACCTGGAGGTTTTGGCAAACATTTGTGCACTTTAGGCAAAGCATATAGAATAGGAGTCATAGGTTTTTTGATGTACAATTTACAAACATCCTTATATTCAAAAAAACCCAAATGTTCCCCTCTTTCTAATAAGGCCAAAAGTTCATCATTAAATTCCATTATGGGGTCCCTACTTAACCTTTTATATTCTTCTGCGTTTTTTAATAAATCACCTACCATGTCACAATAATTCTGTTTGTCTATAATAACCCAATTGCCACCTTTATCAGCACACTTAAATATGAAATTAGTTCTCTGCTGTTTAAGGCACTTCAGAGCCAACCATTCATTTTTACTTAAATTATAACATTTTTTCTTCCTAAAAAATTCATCAAGTGTTGTAGATATTTCTCTAAATACAACCTTAAAAAATAAGGCAATAGCAGGTACATTGATAATGGGTACAAACTTATTTTCAGTTGACAAATGTGGTAAAGGTAACTTCCCATATCCAGTCAGATAACAACTTGTATTTTCCACTATCTCATAAATATCAAAAAATTCAGCCTCATCATACTCATATAAAGACATATTTAATAAATCTTCATCTAAATCATTACCCATGTTTGAATTATTTAAACAAACATTTTCAGAAAGATTTTTTTCAACATTTCTATGAAAATAAACTTTCAAAAGCAGTTTCCTGCTGAATGCTTTTAACTCCAAGTATAAATCAGCTAAAGACGGAAAGTATGTCGGTACAAATTTATTACCTTTCAACAATACAGTCTTCATATCATTGGTGAGATTTAAACCAGATAAATTCACAAATTGTAAAGTCTGTAAAGTCTGTAAAGTCTATGTATTAGTTCTACATACCAGTTCATCATTTAAAACGGTTCCTTCCCTTCCTTCCATTTCTCCCCCGACCCGATTTTCCAGCCTGAAAGGAGTGTTCAGTAATAGGAGAGACTGAGGTATCATTCCTACCCACAGTCTCCATCGTCATAGAAGGCGAGGAGGTAGCAAAAGTAACATTTTTAACATTTTTAGCAACTTTCTGCTCAGCTGAAGACACTGACATGCTTCGCCGCTTCTGGCTTCCGCTTCTGACCCTTGACCTACTACGTACTGGCTCACGCTGCCATGAGAACATGATACCCGTTTCATAGTCTTTTAAATCGCGTAGCAACTTGTTCCTTTTATGCTGGATAATTTCACCTTCTAATTTAGAAATTCTCTCATTAATCTTTGAAATCTGCACCCCATAACAGGACTCCTCCACCACCTCGTCCTATAAGTGCAAGATTTCAGTCTTTAACTTTTCATGTGCCCTCATGTTCCGCTTTATCAAAATGCATAGCCAGTTTAAAGTACAATCCAAGGATACTTGCTTCCACTCTTCAAAGAGGTCATTTTCCTCTTCCGAAAACTGTGTAGCAGGAAGCCAATCTATGCGTAGCCCCCTTGGAGTCAAATTCAGACTCACATACTTCTCAAAAAGCCGGGTGTCCAAAAACAATGCTACTTCTTTGGCCATTAGTCTCTCCAACTGCACAAAATGCCCGTCTGAATCACGATTCTCACCCACATTCCAAGGATCCATCATAGTGAATTTTTTCTCTCGTTCACTTACGATATCAGAGAAATGAATGCCCCCTGGCAAATTAAGCTGTCCGGGAGCCCCAGCTGTCTGCGACATACAGTAATGTCTGGCCTGAAGGGTCCATAGGTGTCACAGGTGTGCCAGACTTAACCAGAAGTGTGTGTGTGTGTGTGTGTGTGTGTGTGTGTGTGTGTGTGTGTGTGTGTGTGTGTGTGTGTGTGTGTGTGTGTGTGTATCAGCAAACATAATACTGCAGGGTATTAATTTACATATGTTGTCTTCCCCTCACAGGTGAACATGGGGGTTGGTGTCTCTCCCCCTCACAACCTGATGTCAGTGTCTTAGTGGACTCCCATGATGATGGTGATCACAGTGAGGCACAGGTGGGGTTGTTGAGGCCTGAATCTGTGCCATTGTTTGGTATCCCACTTTGCACCATGTCCCTGCACACAGTTAGTATGCCCACACATATGCAGTCCCCAGCAGCCATGGATTATGGACAGTTGGAGGTTGGTGGCATGGAACACGCTAGTGTGTTGACTATGGCAAGTGTGAGTGTAGACACCAGCCATAGGCAGAGAGCAGGTGAAGTCACACACAGGCAGATGGACAGGGGTGCTCGATGGAGGACTGCTGCCCATCAAGCTCCTGTTGCAAGTGCCACAGCAGGTGTCACCAGATGCATGTTATGGTCTGTCATGGAGGCACAGGCTCATACTGACTGCAACACCAGACAGATGCTCAGGGTCATGAATGCAGCACTTCATGCCATGCATGACTGTGGTATGACACTGTTTGCAGCAGGACATCACTCTATGTCATTCAGGGTATCCCTGTGTATGGCTCACTCTCTGTGTGTCCCCCTGTGTGTATCTCTCTCTCTCTCTCTCTATCACTGTCTGTATCTCTCTTCCCCACAGCTATGTGTGTGTAGGTTTGACATATTATCTGCTGCCCATATATATATGTGTGTGTGTGTGTGTGTGTGTGTGTGTGTGTGTGTGTGTGTGTGTGTGTGTGTGTGTGTGTGTGTGTGTGTGTGTGTTTGTGTATCACATGCAACAGATGCAGATATATCACATATGGGTGACCTACAGCTAGCATAGGGTAATCCAGTCTGATGGGTGTGTGTAGGGACAGTTAAGGTGTATATAGCTGTCTGTATGCACAGACATATATGCACAATACAGTTATATAGTCCGATGTGGGTTCCGACATGGCCTGTGATTCTCAAAGTATAGGAGCATGTCCAGTATGACCTTCTATAGTGAGAGTGGGACTCCATTCCAGAGATAGTTGTACTTTGATCCGGGATTTTGTGTGCTATAGCCATACCTCTCAAAAGTAAACAGGACTTTCCTAGAGGTACTGGGTTTGTTTTAGCAGACATTTTCTGACATATCTGATACTAGAATGTATTGTGTCATTACCTAGTGACAGACATCCTCAGATCATTACAGTGCTTTACCAGAGGAATACATAATGTATAACTCACAGGCCAATATTATGAGCCCAACTATATACATTCTTGCCAAAAAAGCCAAGCTGAAAGGTGTGGCTATAGCCGGTTGACTGATGAAGCTGTGTAAACAGTCCAGCAACTTGGTATTCTTTTTACCTGAAAAGGCATATTCTGGTGTTGCCATACCTCTCAAATGCACATTTTTTGGCAGATTGTCCAGATGTTTATCTAGAAGTTTTGTCCAGTCTACATACACATGTGTTTTTATGGCATATAATTGCACCCATAAGAAAAAGCAAGCAAATATCAAACTGGTCTCCCAACTGGCTATGTTTGGCAAAACAATATTTACACCCTGTCCCCATGTGTGGGCCTTTGTCTGACTGCCATATATAGGCCTGTCCAGATGTCAGTCTGTGATGGTTTGACAGCTAGACCAACATGTAGCCTCATAATAACATAGTAACACAAACTGTCTGAGGACCACAGCAGATGTAGTGCTGCAATGGTGGACAACCTGCTAAATAGGTACAGTCAGAGGTGTGAGGTCCATAACCTTGTGTGTGTTGTTATGACATTTACCCCTCTCACACCAGAACTACAAATACATAACAGCAGCCACTGTGGGCAAAGCCTGTGACTGGAGTACAGAAGGACAAAGAGACACACATAAAGGGAAGGGGAGCCACTGACCAGACAAATGGAGAATGTGCAAACCAGAACAAATCGTGCAGTAACATAGGTGCCTTGCAGTGTATGGAGTCAGTAAGCATCACCTGCAAATGCACAACACATACCCATGAAAGTGGAGGTCCACAACAAAACAAAACCCAAACAAAGGACACCTCAGAGGCAAACACACATGAAAACTCCACAAGCCTACACACCACAGACCATGCATAGACTACACACCAGGGTCTTGCAAACAATAAGGCCGAACCATACACCCAACATATTACTCATAGGAAACTCCACTGTGAGACACACAGATGAGCCTCTCACCAGACAGGATAACAGAAAGTCAAGGTTACTTTGTCAGGTACCATAATCTGCCATATCACACATGCACTCAAGTCACCCCACAACAGGTACAGGTATCACTCCGGCCTGGTCCATGCCAGTGTGAACGATGTCAGATGTACCTCCAAGACTATAGGAAGACAGACATGATTCAGCTTGCTGAATATGTGTCCCATGCAGGTATGTCCCTAGCCTTAAGCAGTATTCTGCCATTACCCAGAGTGATGACTCAATCTGAACAGAAAGTGAATGCCAGTAACACATGGCTCACTTACTGCTGTCATCCCAGGGGGATCCACTGCCTGGCAGCCTGGGGAACATATGATCACCAGACCACGCTGCCTTGCCACAGATGGCCTGCATCTGTCTCACTTGGCCTACAGGCATCTGGCAAAGGCTCTTGTCTCACCCATAGTGCCTTTGTAGGGGATGTCATGGGGTCCATACTACCAACATAAAACAGTCAACAAAATGCAAATTAAAGGCCATATCGCTAAATGCTAGGAGCATACCTCTGAACTCCTTAGAGCAAGAAATCCAGACAAAGCCATAAATAATGGGAGGATAAAAGCCCAAATATAGGGAAACATTTTAAATATTGCTCTTATAATGTTACAAAGTTAGTACAATAACAGGTTCTGTATTAGCATGGATTTTCTGAAGGGTATGAAGTTGGAAACTCAACTGTCTCTGTCATTATTTCTTGACTTCAACCCTGAGTGATTTGTCAGTAATATGCTAGAAAACCACAGTTGTATGAGAAATCAACCAGATATATGAGGCAAGAATCTGGACATACTGAGAAAATCTGTACAGTTGATAGGTATGGCTAGGAGTCGAAACAGGAAATTGCACTCATTGCAAGCAGTTGTAACCCTCGAAGATGCTGACATTTGTGCACTTACAGAAACCTGGCCCACAGCCACGGACAGAAACCCATCCTTACCTGATCACTCATCCTATCACACAGCCAGACCCCAAAATGTAGGCAGCAAAGCCAAAGGAGGTGGAGTATAAATATATGTTAGACAGACACACACCTCCAGGCTGGTCAGTCTGACAAACACGAGACACTCCAAGTGCAGTCAACTATTGACAAGACCCCTATGCAAATTATAGGTAGCTACAGACCAACATATCTGACTCAGGACACCCACCCCACATATCTGGCCCTCTATATATCTATCAAGATTCCACCCATCACCCTGATCCTGGCTGACTTATATTATCCAACCAGGGATTGGAAATCCAACCATGCCAGAACAGACATGCACAGAGACTACCCCATCTTATCAATGCTACAGCCTTAGGACAGCCACTTGATACCCCCACAAGATGTGATACCTATGTTGGACTTGTCAGTAACCAACATGATCAACCACTGCAGCACTCCTATGGTATCATCCTCCCTGGCAAGATCCAACAGAAAAGTGGTCATGTGTCATATCACCATCTCACCTGACCACCATCTAGCCATGGTAAAAGAAAAATGTCCCACACGCTGATCACAACCACCAGAGGGATGGTATTAACAGCTGAACAGTCCCCTACCCCACTAGAGGAAAAGGCACCAACTTCCAAATGTACACAAAACTACTATGCCAGCATATATAGAGAGATGCACAAAATCAGGAATACCTGACAGGACATCACCGTTTACAAGGGAGAGTAAACCTGTCCACAAACATCTGCAATATAGGAACTATATACCAAAATATAACATAGCTGACCAGGACCAAGAAGGAGCAGGTGCACAATTGGAAGTAATCACCCCTTAGCCTGAACAAACAAATAAGAGCACCAGTGAAATCCACTAAAAGCAAATCTGAGTCCAAATTGCCCACATCTAACATAGACAATCATAAGGCCTTCCTCACATATGTCTGCGTTCGCAAAGGAAGCTCCCTGATCTGTGCAGAACTGGTGGTTAAGGGCACCACATACACAAATGCTGTAGATATACCCAATCCACTGGCTGACAGATTCAGTGGAAATGTCTCACCTCTGCCCCATTAGGAAAGCAGGACATCCCAAGTACATGAACACCCAACCCTTATCACTAGGGAAGAGGGCAGCACTGCCCTCTCAAAGTCATGAAGACAGCCTCCATGCGACCTGAATAAATCACAGGCTGCAACCTACATGAATCCAGGTATGAAATGGCAGCATCATTGTGCACCCTACACACCCAAACCTTGAGTACTGTCTTTGTCACAGGAGAGTAGCGGGACAGCCACTGTCATCCCTTCACACCAAGGTGGAGTGTTCACCGATCCAGGAAATGAAAGACCCATCAGCCTAACTAGCCTGATCCACAAGGCCATGCAATGTATTATCATGGATCTCATTAACAGGGACACTGGTAAAATCCAAATGCATTACCCTACACAGTCTGCCATTCTCAGAGGAGGTATGTCAGTGAACTCTGGATGACTTCCCTGAGGTAGCCAACAAAGGCATGGATGAGGGAAAGATGGTGCACTCTGGCCACCTTGATCTGGCCAAAGCCTTTCACACTGTTTCCTACATGGCCATAGTACATGAACTCTGTCTACTAGGCAGCAATCCATATGTTACCAGATGGGTAGCAAACTGGTTTATTGACAGAACCCACATAATCATAATAGGGGTAGCCAGCTGAAATAGTACACCTGTACTGACTGGCATACCCCAGGCATCGGTCTGGGGGCCTCTGGTATATGAGATATACTTCCCTGAGGTGCAGACCAAAAATACTGGCCTATGGCTGACCAAGTAGGCAGATGACTGCAAGCTGGGAACAGTCATCAATACCCAAAGTGATGTGGATGTCCTACAACAGGGTCTCACCAAAACAAATGATTGATGCTAGAAACATCACCTCAAGCTGAATGTCTCCAGATGCATCATCATCCCCTTCAGGGAGACTGACGTCCCCATGTAGTATCACATTAACAGCAATGTCCTTCATACACAATCATTAGTGAGGCATTTGGCCACCCAGGTTGATAGCAACTTGAAGTCTGAGCACCATGTTGCTTCCATTGTACAGAAAGCTTCATAGATGGGACAACTCAAACATAAGGGTTTCCCATCCAGGGACAAAGAGGTCATAAGATCCATGTATGCTAACCTTATAAGGCCAAGTATTTTCTTCAACGCCCCCTTTGGCATGTACCTTACAAAGCACATGCAGCAGCTGGAGAGACCACAGTGGTTCCTCACAGGGAGAATGCAGAACCACAAACACCTGCCCTACACAGATAGGCTAACAGCACTGTTCCTCTGCTCAGTTCCATACAAACTCCACAGAGGTGACCCCTGTCTGGCATACAAAGCAAACCAGACCCTGCCTTGATGGGACTGTTGCACATCTGGAAGTTAAGGCCCACTCGATCACCCTGTAGGTGTAACATCAACCTGGTCTGTGATATCAATAGGGCTTGTTGGTGTGACAGATACATGTCCCACACACTCCCCCATCTGTGGAATACACTCACTGTCTACACCAAGCCGAGTACCTCAATACCCCTTGAGAAGTGTTCCCTGTATAAGTGCATGTGAAACAGAACATACAGTCCTGTGATTCCACCTGTGTCCCTGCTGGACAGGTGCTCTGAGTGCTGACATGTATTAACATGGGCTACACTCTCATCTGTGAAGGTTATAAGGACTTCAGGGCCAATAGCCTACTAACCTCATATCAACCTATCAACCTATACACAAATACCTGTCAGTGGTTCAACACATTACTCTGTATTGCTTCGCCACTGACATGACTGGAAATCACAGTGCTATGTGGAATATACCACACATATAATGGACATCTCTGCCAGTAGAATGCACTCTGTACCCACATCCATACCTCTCAACCTCTTACAGCAAGACATCTGGACAAGATCATAAATAAAAGTGGGACAAAGGCTCAATGATGGGCATGTGTTTTAAATATTGCTTTAACAAACTTGGAAAGTTGGTAGAATAACAGGTTTGGCATTAGCATGAATTGGCTGAAGGTTATGGAGTCTGAAACACAAATGCCTGTCATTATTTTCCAACTTCAGTCCATAATTATTTGCTACCAACTTGCCAAAAAAACACAAGTTTATGACAAACGGACAAAAAATAGACAAACAGCTGGACATTCTGCAAAAAACTGTACAGTTGAGAGGTATGCCCTACCAGGATATGACCTTTCAGGTAAGAAGAGTACCTCACAAGCAGGAGATCCCCAGCCAGTATATCACCAAGGTGCTGGACCTTTTACACAGCTTCATCAGTCAATCGGCTGTAGCTACACCTCTCAGCTGGGCAAATTGTGCAAGAATGTTCGGGCCAAACCCACACAATCGTATTAAAAAGCACTACTCTAATTTGCCCATCTGCAAAAGGATAGGCTGTCCGAGCCATCTACATATGCTGGTTGTCATTATAACATAAACAGTCAATTAATCATTGTTATTTTAGAGCAAAAAGTCTGAGTGTGTGTAGTAAGTTGGATTTTGGAATGTTGGGAATTTTTTGTATAATAGTTAGTTATGTAAATAGTCTCTTCTTATCTCTTCCAGATAAAAGTAGAATGTAGTTAAGCATGGGGAGTGGTCTGGGAGACATGGCTGTCACTATTCCTTTCTATTGTTATAAACTTACCTTAACAAAAAAAATAATAATCTTATCTGCTATCAATCCTGTTACTTATTGCTTTACAAGCTAACAACCCTTATATACATAAATTCCTTTAACCCTAACAATAAGGACCTGACCCTATCATCTCACAAATTACTTGTCTAAATGGTATTGATAGATTCATGGAACATAAAAGGCTTACAAAATAAAAGAAAAAAGAACCTAGTACTCCACTTAATTCAAAAATCTACTTTTGAAATTACTCTTATCCAAGAAACGCACATGACAAAGGATCAATGGGTTAATGATGTTAGAAAGAAATGGATAAAACAAATAATAGCTGCTGGGAATAGCACGACCTCCAAAGGGGTAGCAATAATTATTAAACAATCTTTCAAAGGATCAATAAAAAACACTGGCTGGGATTCAGAAGGCAGATGGTGTTACCTAACATGCTCCATCCCGTCCTACAAAAGAGAAATACTTATACTAAATGTCTATGGATCTTGCTTACACCATTCCTATATCCTGTATGGAATATACTCACTCATTGAAAAATTCCATTACCATCTAATGATCCTCGGCAGAGACTGGAACATGACCATCAGACCAGAACTAGACAGATCCTGTAAAACTAACAAACAACTCATGGGTATTACTAACACTATTAGAGACATGATGGATGATTTTAACTTGTTTGATCCTTTTGAACGCTTTAGAAATGACCCCTCTATTAGTAAGTACACATTTTTCTCAGCTTACCACAAATCCTGGTCCAGGACAGACTTTTTCTTAATCTCATCATCCTTTTCTTTCTATGAAATAATATATAGCAGTGACCCTAGAACTATTTCCGACCATGCCAAAATCAACCTTAGCTTAAATATATTCAAACCTAATTATGAGAACTGCATCCCTTCAAACTGGTCCCTTAATCCAAATCTCTTGAACAATATGACTCTTCATTGAGAAATCCAAGAATTCCTGTCACAGACAATTATCTCCTTTGAAAAATCCAATATACCCCTAGACGTACAATTGGCGGCAGCTAAAACTACTTTAAGAGGTACCCTTATTCAAAAAGCCTCACTAATTAAAAAGCAATCTATATCACGTGCTCTAGCACTAGAAACAGAACTAAGAAAACTAGAATTGGAGCTGCGAACTAAGTTCTCTTTAGACATTGAAAAACAGATGGTCACCATTCAGAAGCAACTTCACGAACTACACTTAAATCAATACTCTCTTATGGAGTCCAGACTTACTCACAAGTATGCCGAATGGGCGCAAACACCTTCCAAGATCCTGCCAAGGATAGTAAATGTCAAACCCCCTCCTACCACAATAAAGCAAATTAACTATAAGGGCCATTCTGTCTTCACAGATGAAGAAATCATACATGTATTTCAAGAAGTGTACGAGGAAATTTATGGACCTCAAGCACTTGATTCAGAAAGTCTTAATGATACTTTCCTAAATGAATTACAGTTTCCAACAATAAGTGACACTCACACGAATTTACTAAGGGCACCCTTAACCAAGAATGAAATTTCTGTGGCCATTAACAAACTGAAACGAGGTAAAGCCCCAGGCCCGGACGGCTATGTGTCAGAATTCTACAAATCTTTTAATCAGGTACTAGCCCCCATTCTTCTTAAAGTCTATAACCACATAACCCAGTTTGGTATATCTGATCTATATATTAATAATTCCAGGACCATTTTTATTCAAAAATCAATTGACAATAACTTCAACACCAATGACTATCGCCCAATTGCTTTAATTAACCTTGACATAAAAATTTTATCTTCTATTCTAGCAAATAGACTAAAAAATGTATTACCGCATATTCTATCTCATGACCAACTCAGTTTCATGAATAACAGACATGTTTGGGATAACACTCTATCCATTGAAGCCATAACCTATATGACATAGCACGACAAATCTCCTAAATATGCTCTCTCTGTTGATGCCCAAAAAGCTTTTGATAGGGTAAATTTGAACTTTCTCTTTAAAATCATGAAACGCTTCTCCATTCCTGATGAATTCATCAAAATGGCTGCAACCCTTTATATTAAGGCCTCTACTACTCTAAACATAAACAAAAAAAACTCCAAACCAATCCAAATAATAAATGGTACAAGACAGGGATGTCCACTATCTCCTTACTTATTTAACATCTATCTTGAAGTACTATTGTTAAAGCTAAGTCAAAAAACATTTCACCGCTCAGTTTACTTATATAAAATACCAGTGAAATACACCGCCTTCGCGGATGACTTAAATATCTACTTGGAACTCCCCTCAACTGAACTAGAGAAAATTCTAAACTCTATAAACAAATTTTCACAAATCTCAAATTACGCCATCAATCCCAGCAAATCAGTAATCTTCCCCCTAAACCCTCTTGGTTACAAATAATTTTTTATACCAGAAACAAAGATCAAAGTTAATTATTCACTTAAATATTTGGGCATAATATTTACCCATCCCCAACAAAAACTAATTAATAGCAATCTCTGCAAAACATGGTCTAAAGTCTTGGAAGACCTCACAAAATGGAAGAATCTAAACCTGTCTCTCCTCTCAAAAGCAGCTATTATAAAAATTAATATTCTCCCCAAAATTCTTTTCCACTTCTTCGCCCTTAATCAAAATATCCCAAACACTTTCTTTTCAAAAATGAATACTACATTGGGGAAATTTATTTGGTACCCCAAAAATGTCAGAACAGGTTACACTAAACTAACACTTCCCAAAGAAAAAGGGGGGCTGGCCCTTCCAGATTTTCTAACTTACTATCACATAATAAACGCCAGTCGTATTGTTCACATAGCTAATTATCAGCATTCAAAAAATGACTGGAATCCCTTATGGATAAAAATATACAATGCACACATAAGTGCATCCAACATTAACCCAAGAGCATCTATCTTTATTAACCCTAAAACTCTCAAAGATCTTAAAATTCACCCTATATTAATAAAAAATATTATTGGTTTTCAAAACCTGATAGCATCTCTTGGTATGCAACACTCCCTAGCGATGGCCCAACCAGTCCATTTAAATCCCAACTTCAAACTGAGTAACAACATGTTAAATCTCGATAGTTACCCTCTTATCAAGAACTGTACAATTTGGGACTTCTATATAATTAAAGACCTACCATTTGAAGCCATCGTAACTTCATTAACAGCTAATAAAAAATACTATATAATCATTAAACAAATACTATACCTAATATCTCTGGCTACAGACAAGATTACAGTTCTCCTTTCGGAATTTCAGCTGTATCAGACACTAATAGCCCAGCTTCTTTTAAGGTCTAAAATGCTCTCAAATGTCTATAAACTAATAACAAAAATAAAACACCAAGACAGCATTCTATTCTCTAAGTACTGGGATAGACAAAACAAGGAAATAACGATTAGTCAAAAAACTAGATGCAATTGTCACAACAATAAAATTAACCCCCTTCAAAAAACTGATATATACCCAGCTCATGATAAACAATTATGCCTATCACACACCATCATTCCTAAATAAAATTAACCCAAACACCTCACCTCTTTGCCCAACCTGCCCCAACTCAGTGACACATATACTCCATATATTTTGGTCCTGTAAAAATGTTTACAAACTGTGGTGCTCCCTAAGAGGACAGCTTGAGAAAATGGGGTACATGAAATCAACCCTATCCTGGGAAATGGCGATTTTAAATATATTTCCTAGTACCTTCAAATCTGAAACTAAACATATTATTGTGACACTCTGCGCGTTACTTAAAACTTACATTACATTAAACTGGTTAGACAGATCCAAAATGTCTTGGAAAGACTTCCAGTCGATGGCTGGTCAATACGTATTGGCAACCAAACTGAAGACTACTAGCAAAAAGAAAATAAGTTATTTTCAAAAATATTGGAATAACCTTATAGAAGTTCTAAAATAATATTGCTCCTAGGTATATCTCTCTCCTCCCCCCTTTTTTTTTCTCTTTTGGGCTGATCTTTACTTCTCTGTCACCTAATACCCCTACTTTCGTTGCCGTCTTAACACTGGGTCAGATACCTCTCATCTCTAATCTCTACCTTCGCTCTAACCCATGAAAGATCACAATAGAAACCTTATCACCACACTTTCTCTCACCCTTGTATATGCAATAACAACTAACCTCCTTCTATTAATGTCCTCTCACTCAGTGACAGTCGAATGTATATAATGTATATAGTTAAAGCAAATGGGCCTTAGATACTTGGTTACATATCATCATAGTTGAATATTGGATACCTGTATCTCAACTTACTGCCTTTCACTATTCTTTGTTAAACTCTTAAGCACTTGCATAGTGAAGGCAATTACTTTCTCTTCTAATACTGGACTGTTTGTACTTGTAGTTAAGCAGGTGTTACTAATTGTATCCAATTACTCATTCTGTGCCTATTTGATTTTATGCGATCTGTTATTAATATTGTATGTGTTTTTTCAAAAAATGCTAATAAAAATCAAAATTAAAAAAAAAATAATGTTTATTGTTTGGCTCATAATATTGGTGTGTGCATAATACATCTTGTATTTCTCTGGTAAATCACTGTGATGATCTGAGGATTTCTGTAAGTAGGTAATGACACAATCAATACATTTCAGTGTCAGACGTCATATATTGTCAGACAATGTCTGCTAAAACAAACCCTATAACTCTAGCAACCTCCTACATTAATAAGAGCAATAGTTACAGTATCTCCCTATGTTTGGGCCATTGTCTCCCCATTTTGGTAGGCTATTTCCAGATGGCTTGCATTAACAGGTTGAGAGGTATGGCTGTAGCACACAAAACCCTGGACTGAAGTACAACTATCTGTGGAATGACATCCCACTCTTACTATAAAAGGTCATACTGAGCATGCTCCAACACTAAGAAAATTACAGCCCATGTCAGACCAATATCAGACTATATAACTGTAGTGTGCATAGATTTCTTTGTATACAGGCAACTACGTACACCTTAAGTGTCTCCACACACACACCCTTAGACAGGATTACCCTCAGCTAGCTGTATGTGGCCTATATGTGGTATATCTGCATCTGTTGCATGTGATACACAGACATATATATGGGCAACATATAACAATATGTCAAGCATACACACACAGACATGGGGAAGAGAGAGACAGACAGTGATACAGAGAGACACAGGGAGACACACACAGAGAGTGAGTCATACACAGGGATACCCTGAATGGCGTAAAGTGATGTCCTGTTGCAGATGGTTGCATACTGGTTGTAACCAGTCACACATGCCAGCATGAAGGTGAGCTCCATTGTGTAATAGTACTGAGGTGGGGGTTGTAATATCGCATCACCTGCTTTTGTGTGTGTGTGTGTGTGTGTGTGTGTGTGTGTGTGTGTGTGTGTGTGTGTGTGTGTGTGTGTGTGTGTGTCTGTAGGTTTAAGTATTAAGAGGCCTTTCCCACTCAGTACACATCCCATTGTTCTACTTTACAAGATCTACTGATACCATTCACCTAAGAAGTACCTTTGGACACTTGTCAGCCCTATAAGCTCTGTGGCTCATGTGATAACTGTGCAACACTATAGTACAAATAACTCAACAGGTAGGGGTTCTAATCACAGTCCCGGCATATGTCAGGGTGTGGGTGTGTGTAGGTATAAGAGTTTTAGGCCCTTCCCACCCAGTACACTTCCCAGTGCCCTACTTTAGCAGTCCTGCTGATGTCATGCATGTTAGAAGTACCTTTGGAGTGCCTTCATCCCTATAATCTCTATGGTGCATGCAATAATTACATAAGAGTATAATACAAATAACTAGATAAGCAGGGGTTCTACTCTCAGTTCTGACAAATAGTTGTAGGATAAAGTATTTTGTGGACTTTTCCACCTGCAACATGTCCCAGTGCCCTACTTTACAAGGGCTATTGATGTCATTCATCTTAGAAGTACCTTTGGACAGGTCTCAGCTCTATGCTGCAAGCAATAACTATGTAACACTATAGTACAAGCAACAAGATAAGCAGGGGTTCTACTCTCAGCTCTGGTAAGTATGTGTATAAGTGTGTATGTTTGTAGGATAAAGTATTTTGTGGACTTTCCACCCACATGCCCCAGTGCCCTACTTTACAAGGGCTGTTGATGTTATTCACCTTAGCAGTACCTTTGGAGAGCCCTCAGCCCTATAAGCTCTATGGTGTGTGCAATAACTACATAACAGTGTAGTACAGATAACTAGATAGGCAAGTGTGTGTAAGTTTATAGGATATAGTATTTTTGTGGACTTTCCCACCCACAACATGTCCCAGTGCCCTACTTTACAAGGGCTGTTGATGTCATTCACCTTAGAAGTACCTTTGGAGAGCCCTCAGCCCTATAAGCTCTATGGCACATGCAATAACTACATAACAGTATAATACAAATGACTACATAGGCAGAGGTTCTACTCTCAGTTCTGGTAAATGTGTGTGTGCATGTGTAAGTGTGTATGTTTGTAGGATAAAGTATTTTTGCAGACTTCCCCAACCACATGTCCCAGTGCCCTACTTTACAAGGGCTGTTGATGTCATTCACCTTAGCAGTACCCTTGGACAGGCCTCAGCCCTATAAGCTCTAGGGTGTGTGCAATAACTACATAACAGTATAGTACAAATAACTAGATAGGCAGGGGTTCTACTCACAGTTCTGGTAAATGTAAGGGTGTGTGTGTGGTCCACACTTCCGATTGCCCTATTTACAAGGGCTGCTGATATCATCCACCATAGAAGTACCTGTATAAACTTCTCAGCCCTATAAGCTCTGTGGTGCATGCAATAACTGTGTACTACTACAGTACAATTAATTAGATAGGCAGGGGTTCTAATCTCAATACTGGCAACTATAGTACTGTGTGTCTGTGTGTGAAGCATATCCCCTGTGTGTATTGGTTATTCAATTTTAAGGCCTGTTGACTCCCTCCCCATGGCATTACTTTAAAGAGCTAGTTAATGGCATCTGCCATATATGCACCATGTTAAACTGTACAGGCCACACCAGCCATCTGTACATATGTATATGGAATACCCAGATGTTTGCAACCAATATGTGGTCTGTGTCCCCTAACAATGGGCATTTATGAGACACACGAGCAAATATGTCACAGTCACTATAGTGACAGACATGGCAGCAGACCTCATTCCTGTCTGAAACATCATGCTGATAAACAGGCTGTTACTTTGTCACTGTATCACATCACCTTGCAGCAGTCTACCTGTGTTATGGCCACCAACATACATCCCAACCACTCACAGATAGACATCAGGTGAAAGCCATATGAGAAGAGGAGGCAGACAGCAAACACTGAGCACACTTATCACATATTGCTGTGGCACACATGGGAAATAGATGGTGGAACAGGTCATGCAATTTAATGCAACTTCCAAAGATTATGTGTTGTTACATTACAATATCTGTCATTAATCTACAATGTCTGTCTGTCATGATTCTATCAGATGTTGGCCAGAAAACCACATGTTTATGACCAATGTATAGAAATCATGCACACATATGCAGAGGTCAGAGGTATGGCCACCATCTGTACCCATACCTCCCAAGCTGTTAGAGCAAGAAATGTTTACAAAGCCATAAATAATGGGGTGGCAAAGGCCACATAATAGGGACACCTGTCAAATAATGCTCCTACAAACATATAACAGTGATAGCATAACAGGTTTTGCATTAGCATAGATGGTCTGAAAGGTATGAAGTGCGCACCTCATAATGTCTGCCATTATGTTATGACATCAGCCCACAGTGATTTGGCAATGATTTACCAGCCAGACACAGGTGTATGAGAAAATGGACCAAATATATGTGGCATGAATCAGGACAGTCTGTGTAAACTGTACAGTTGACAGGTATGTCTGAACCACCCTGCAGGTTGCAGTTCATGTTTGGCAAGGTGTAACCTGTGATTGCAACTGAAACAGTTAAAAGAGGTCCCAGAACTGTAGGACAAGAAACATGTCATACAGTTCTGTACTGATTGCATAGAGAAGTGATTGCACATCAGAAGCACCTTAATGTCATGAAAAATACTGTAAATGAAGGTAATGTCACACAAAGAAGGTGTCATATTAGCATACCAGAGGACATTCTGTGTGTTGCACTTGCCATGGGCATGCTATGTGCTGCTGTCACCTTACTACAACTTGTGTCCCACACTCCACAACTGATAATGTCACACACACATTGTACGTTGCCTATGTGTGTGCAATATGTAGACATGTGAAGGCCCTGTGACTACTGAATGCCCACAAAATAGGTGAATCTGTTGGGGTTAAAGTAATGGCTAGGCTTGTAAGGGACCTAGTGCCAGTACTCAAGTAACCTCCTCTCTATGTATGAGCCTGTTGTTCTACAGAACACCGAGGTGACATGTATGAAGGCTAGATGGCTGTGTCAAGGGGTATGTATCCAAGGTCACACTGTCTACCACCAGTGTCCCTCATACACTGTTGCATGCATACACACCTGGTAAACATGTATATCTACAGCTGTACCTTGGCTATTGAAAGATCTGCATATTCCTCATTGGTAATGTCAGCAGGGCCACAGCCTGCAGACAAACAGACACCTGGAACATAAACAGAATACATCATGTGAGACTACATTCAGTCAGCCGTACTAATGCCAATAATGCATCATGGCTAAAAAGGTGCATGCACTTTGATGTGTACCCATAACAATTACCAGCAGACAGCACCTTACACAGCATTACACAACTACACTGTACTATATTCACCCTGTGCATCAGACCCATAATAGCACATCTCTACATCAATGGTATGGATGACAGGGATGTGGCACAGGTATCATCATGCACAGGGTGTGGTGTGGTTTGCCAAAGGCCTAGGCTGGGCCATATGGTTGACATCATTGTGTGTTTGGAAGGGTGTTCTCTAAATGGGCTGTGCAGAGGTGCTGTGTGTGTCTGGTGGTGAACTGCCTGTGATAGAGATGTGTCTGTGTTTGTATGCACATAGTCACACCAATGTGGCTGCCCTACACAGGGGTATGTTGGACAGCTGTGGACCATACATGGCAGGGTGTACAGTTCACTGTCTCCAGCCATGGACATGGGAACTGGTCCTGTCAGGGGACTCACTGGCACCACCAGGTCCAAGGCTAGATGCAGTACTACTCCTGGATGGTGACCACTGTCTGCTGGATCCATGTCCGTGACGGCACTGGCCAGGACCATGTGCCCATGGCCTGCTCTGTTGTGGTGTGGACAGCACCCTCCCTTTGGTAGTGCTGGTGGTACTGCCACTACTGGAGTGTGAATGTGCATGGCCCTGTAGACTCTCAGCCAATCTTGTTGCTGACCTACGTCCATGTGGCCAATGCCCTACTTCCACCACGTGCTCCAGCATAGACTTTCCACGGTCAAGGATTTCCAATATCTCACCCCACCATCTATCCATGACCTCAGCATAACATGTTTCAGCAGCAAGGCCATGGAAGACGTCATGCATAGCAGGACGTGTTGCATCCAAGACCCTGAGTATCTGTCTGGTGTTGCATTCAGTAAGTGACTGTGCCTCCATGATGGTCCAAAACATGCGTCTGGTGACACCTGCTGTGACACCTGCAACAGGGGCTTGATGGGCAGCTGTCCTCCTTTGAGCACCCCTGTCCATCGGCTTGTGTAGGACCTCACCTGGTCTCTGGCTATGGCTAGTGTCTACACTCAAATCTGCCATAGTCACGACATTAGCCTGCTCCATGCCACCACACTCCAACTGTTCATTATCTGTGGCTGCTGGGGACTGGGTATGTGTGGGTATTGTGACTGTGTGCGGGGATATTGTGGTCAAAAGTGGGATGCCAACTGATGGCACAGATTCAGCCCTCGGCAACCCCACCTGTGCCTCATTATGACCAACATCATCATCAGAGTGCGCAGAGACACTGACATCAGGTTCTGATCGGGATGACCCCTCCCCCCCATGTCCACCTGTGAGGGGAAGACAACATATGTAAATTAATACCTGCACTATAAGATTTGCTGATACACACACACACGCACACATGCACACACATGTACACACACACAAACACACATGCATGCATACACACACAGACACATACAGGTGAGGTGGCACAAAGGGTTTATGCAGACCACACAATATCTGAATGGTGACATGCACAACACACAGTCAGACCACAACATACACACTCTGGACAGGCCCTCAACATCATGCAGGGCAGCCATGTCACTTAATGTCATTACTAATATACACATCTGGGATACATGAGTAGTGTTAGTAGGTGATGGGCCTTCACCTAGCACACACTGCACCTGCATACACATTGTTGCTGTTCACCTGTATGGAACAGTGGCAACACCTACAGAAATGTTACATCTCCTGCAAATAGGCTATTGTGATGACCACTGTGATACAATGCAGTTAACTCCCCACAAATGAACATGCACATATTGCAATATGGCTAAGAGTAACAGTAGTGTGCATGGTGAAATGTATGACCTTAGCATACCTAGGGTATTGCTGAGCCACAACAGGACATTTCCATACTCACCAGCTTCATGCTGCTGATCCACATCCAGACCAAAGGGACCTATGTAGTTGTGGGAGAGAGGTATTGTCAGCAGATTCACATGTGGCATTGGTACAAGATGAATGCTGCATTTCTGCACATGTACAGTACAAGCTCCGATACTACACAATTTGCTGTCATTTACCATAGATGTGCACCTCTGTGTATTATAAAACCCCACCCAGAAATGCAGTGTGACCTGACATATGCATTGAGATACTCTACAGATGTCAGTATGGATGCTACAGTAGTCAATTGATGCCCACTGGGGTTTTATCTGGATGCTCCGTGCCTGTTGTCTGGGTGCCACCCACCTCCACAATGTGGGTATGTTGGGTTTGTTGGTGTGCAGTGGCTGCCCCGAGGAAGGTGAGGAGCTTCTCTGTAAGAGTCAGTGGGGCCTGCATAGCAGGACCCCCACCTGTGGCTGAACGGTCCCTGGCCATGGCAGCAGCCCTTCACCGGGCATGGTGGATGAGGTTGGTTTCCCTGTGTGTGACCTGCTCATAGGTCCGGTCATGCTGACCCATGTTGTTGGCCCTGGTGACAAGGTCGTCCCACAGGGTGGTCTACTCCTGCAACTGCTGTCTGCTACGGCCAAACATGACCCCATGGTGCTGTATTATGGTGTCTATTATCATCGTAGTCTCAGTGTCAGTGAAGGGTAGGTGGCAAACATGCTGCATTCCACCTGGAAGACATAAACAAGGAAACACATCACAAAACCTCATACATTGGTCAATGTTATTTGCAGAACCTGCACATCAACATTCATTAGCACTATCAGCCACTTACAACCACATCATACCCCTGTCATCTATCAGCACAGTATGAACTTCCATTGCACTCCTGGTCCTGATGTGTCATGTCCCCCCAGTGAGGGCCAGTAATGTGCATAATCCTCTGTTCATCATTCACATTTGTGTAGAGGGATGACAGTGGCCATCTTCCATGCAGATGGGATGTCGCTGGTACTCAGGCTTTGTTTGGTTACAGTGTGTAATGAAGCTAAGAACGTATGCCTGAGTTCATGTAGGATGCAGACAGGGATGTTATCAGGACCCATGTGGACATTTTTTTATTGCCTTTGAGTGGGCATTATAGACCTGCTCGCTGATGACGAGGGGGGGGGCGGGTGCTGTGCATATCCTCCTATACAGATGGGGAGACAGAGGGTGCCATTTTCACTTAACCTGTCTGCAGCAGGTTGGCTACAGCTATGGTGTGTGTGTATGTGGTGTGACTGACCACCAGTACAGGGTGGATTTGGTTGTTGCCTCCAAGATTGAAAACATATGTGAAGAAGGCCTTGTGACTGGCCTTGGTGGATGTGTCCAATTTGTACTCATAGTTAGCCTTACAGAGATTCACCTGTGACCTTATATGCTTGTTCAAAGGTGGAATTGCTCCTAGTTTGGTGCCTGCACCTACTTGGCCCTGTACAGCCAATGTATCGACCTATTATGTGGTTTGTGTATTGCTGCTGTCCACCAAAGGGGATTACTCTACCTTGATGGAGGTGGGTTTTATGAGTCAAATATTGCTGAGTCCATACAACTATGTAGGTGCTCATATAGATGTTTGTTGTAGGCATGGACATGGAGTCATAACACAGTTAGACACTTCTCCAATTTCAACCAGGTAATCATGCTTAATCTGTTACTCATTTCATTGTCAAGGCAATGAACAACCTGCAGCTGTAGACATTTATGTCTGTTTGATGCACTGAAACTGACATTACATACATCTGCAACATGTATTGCTTATTTACTTGATGTTTTGCAACTCATGTCTGTAGTTTTGAGGCTTCCAGCTACACCTACTAATACATACATGGTCACAGGTAATACCTGATATACATTTTTGTTCTATGTCAATATGGCACACTATGCTTACACTCTTACTGCTCAGTCATACCTCTCAACCTGTTAGAGCAGGACATCTGGACGATGGCTCACATAAATGGGGGCAATGGTCCAAAGCTAGTGACACTTTATTAATACTGCTGTAACACACTGAAAGTTGATAGCACAGTAGGTTTTGCATTCACAGAAATACCCTGAAGGATATGACATCTGACATTCAGATGTATGCTATTATGTTCTGATGTCAGTCTTCACAGATTTGCCAATCATTTGTCAGACATAACACAACTCTATGAGAAAATGACTACAAATATGTGTCACACATGTGGTCAGTGTGCAGAACACTGGACAGTTGAATGGTATGAGCTCAATATATAACATACAGTTCAATACACACTTCTGTGCCAGTTGTTTACTATGCACATACCCTATATAGGTCTCTTAGATTTGTAAGACAAGCATATGTATCATAGTGGTATTCACAAGTGACATATGGATATTTACAACATCCTAGTAGCTGGCCTGGCAGTGTCACAGACAGTATTGTGTAAAAGATACTCCAGTAGTAGTCATATGTGAGCTGACCTTTCCTGGGGTGACTCAAGGGCCAGAGCTGTGATATATGTCTCTGCAGACAGAGCCAGATAGGATGGCATAGGTTCTGAACAGCAATATTTCAGTCCAGCTAGTCTTGTTGAGACATATTTTTTAACTTCCTATTTACCGTTATTGCATACCCCCTTCTGCATTCCAGTACATGCTTACTAGTTTGACATATCTTTTTTTGGCAGTATTCTTGACCTTTTTCAGTTTCTCAAGGGTTCTCTGTGTCTTATCATGTACAGGCTCAGACCTGTTTTGCATAGGCAGCAGCTTGCCTTTTGTATGTAATGCTCATGAGTAGGTGATGGCCTGTACACCAATTGGTGTCCCCCACTTGCTAATTGCATCCAGAACAGCTGTGTTGTTATTCCAATAGCCAATGGCAACTCACTCCTATAATTGAGTGCTTCATGTGTGCGTTGCCCTTTTTCCTTGCCTATAAGGAGGACATCATGGAGGTGTGTGAGCTCCAGCATCACAGAGGGTAGGTGGAAATACCACTTACAACAAGACATGTGGAGAAAGCCCAACAAAATAGGGGAGAAGGTTCTGGACTTAGGGACAGAATGTACGTATTGTTGTTATACAGTTGGCATAATGCTAGTTTATCAGGGTTTGTCTGGACATTCATTTTCTGTGTGATTTCAAGTCTGACAGTGTTATGTATATGACATAACTCTCAACTGTATGGCTATCCACAGAATGCCCAGAGGTTTGCCTCTTATGTTTGGTCTGTTCCTCAGACAGTTTTTGTCCTTGGCAAATCAGTAGGATATTCAGGGAATTGCTGTCAGAAAATGCTGACATCCATTTGTGTTTCTGATTTCATATCCTCCAGAAATGTTATGTTACAACAAACCCTGTAACACCAGCAACTTTTTCAGTTTATAACTGCAATATTTTAAATATGCCCCTGTTTTTGGGACACTGTCCCCAATTATGTCAGGCTTTGTCCAGATGTCATGCACTAAGACGTTGGGAGGTATGGTATATTATTATTTAGTGCCTTCATTCCTGATATCATCCAAGTGATGTAGCTGAATCCCAGACATGTTATGAGGAAGAAGCCATAAATATGAGGCCAAAGCTTGGACATTCTGTGGAAATCTGTACAGCTAGGTGGTCTGTGTATGTCTGGCCATTCTTAAAAGAGACTGTCAAGATTGTGTAGCAGTGTAGTGTGTAAATGTTAGTTGGGCTGAGTAGGGAGAGGAGCAGATGTGAGTGTCATGGATCCTGTTCTATCTGACTGTGCATGCTGCTCCAGTTTCTGGTGGTCTATCAGCTGTATAAGTTTTCAGTGGCAGACTAAGTCATGTCCCATACCACCTCAGGATTCCAACTACACTGTGACTTGGGCCAGTATGTGTAGGAGTAGTGTGTGACTGGCAATCAGGATATGCTTGTTCACACAGATGTTATGCTCTAGTGATCAGTTGGCTTACCAGGATGTTGCTGTGTCTGTGCTGCATTTGGTTGTGAGCACGCACTTTCACAACAGTGTCTGTTTTTCACTACTGTTACATCCCTGTGGTGCATGATATATTTGCAAATGCATGTGTAATTCCCCAGAGCTGATCTGGAGTAGTGTCGTGTTGGTCTGACTATAGTTCAGAAAGTGCTGGGGGAAATGGTTGGCAGCTCTTAGAGTATTTCCCCTTCTGTTACATGAGTGCAGTCATACCTCTCCACTGTCCAGAATTCTATAGACTGTCCAGATGTGTGGCTCATATTTTTGGTCTGTTCTCCATAAATGTTGTGGGTTTCTGATAAATCACTGAGATGATGTGAGCATTGACATCAGTAAATTAGTTTCAGACCTGAAATCTATCAGAAAATATATGTTAACACAAACCGTGATACTCTGGCAAACTTCTATGCTTATAACAGCCATATTTCAAATAAGTCACTATTGTTTGCCTTTATCCCCCCACTTTGTCAGGATTTTTGCAGATGTCTTGCAGTAAGAGGTTGAGTAGATATACATATATATATATATATATATATACATATATATATATATATATATATATATATATATATGTATGTATATAGATACACACATACATATATATATATATATATATATATATATATATATATATATATATATATATATATATATATATACATATATATGTATATAACAGTACTAATTCCATTGGTTTTTACCTAATGTTGGATGACCATCCCACAAGATATATTTACTGAAGCATTCATAATTCTCACAGCTGCTGTGACTGCAGTGCAGAGGATCCTGAATTTAAGGCTTGCCAGCAATGTGTGTTTTTCCCTTATGTTAAATGACGGTAGTGCATGATATGTTTGCAAAAGCATTGTAAGCTACCACAGCTCAGATTGTGTAGAAGTACATTGCTGTGATTGTAGTGCTCATTGTCCTGGTTTTGAGACTTGGCAGGGCTGATTTTTTGTTGTTGCTGGGCAGAACAAGGGTTGATAGAGACAGAGTTATTAAAGCACTTTTACGCATTTGTAAGCGGGTTTGCATGATTTTGCCTGAAGCTAAGTGATGTTAAGAGATGCTTAAGTCCTCTTAGCTTTCCTTAGCTGTGCTTATTCCCACTTATACCCGTGCACATTTTAAATAAAGAAAAGAAAAAAATGGTGATAGGAAAGTGATGAAGTGGGGGCCAGCAGGAGATAAAACATTAGGAAAAGCAACTAGGGATGTGCAGGACATGTGTAGGAAAGGACCATAGCTCTACATTTCTACTGCAGCAACAGCTGTGACTGATGTGGAAAATTTGGAATTTACAGCCTCACACCCCACAGGGAGGAGTGTTGGCAACATACATTTGTAGAGAAATTTGCATGTAGATTGATTTATGACACTGGACATGGGGGAAAAATGTAGAGCTATGTATGGGGCAATGATTTTTTTTGTGGGACAGAAGCCCTTTTTTTTTTAAGGTGAGAGTGAGATGTTGGGGAAGGCTGTAGGTATGTTTGGGGAGGTAGGTTGGGTATTCACAGACAAACAAGACACACAAGACAGCAGACAGGGATGGTATATGACACACGAGGGGGTAAACACCTTGGACGGGGAGGGTGGTTGGGAATCAGAGGCCCATGAGCCCCCAAATGGATACAGTGGGACTGAGGTCCCCACCCATGGGCAGTCACCACTGCACCTTCATGGCCCCAAAGGTGGCTGTCCTGGGGGCTGGACAACAGGGGCAGCCTGCCCCTCCAGTTACTTCAGGCAGCCCTCCATCTGGTGCAGCCATCCATCAAACTCAAACCAGATGACGCTGCGCACCATACCCCAGAGCATGTTGTGGTGATGGGCTCCTCTCCACACTAATGCCCAGGGGGAACAGGCCCCATCCTCTGAGGCAGTTCTACCCGAAGGTGGTGCAGGACCAGTGGAGGAGGATTTTCCAGTGCCATGGCCAGATGAGGCGGGACAGGTGGATCTACTGGGATCTGCCTTCCCAAATGTTCTATGTTGTTGTGGTTTTCCAAGATATATTGGTTAGTCATGAACAAAACATTTCAAAATTAGTTATAACAGCATGAGTGGGTATTCCAATTAACCCAAAACAATAGATTTGAAACACTTGCTTAGCAAACAGAACACATTCATGAATAGAACAACAGTAAGCATTTTAACAGCATGCAAGTTACACTGACATCAACGGGCCACCAATAATGGTATTTGAACATGATATGTTAATATGCAACCAATTAAATATATGAACAATAATAGAACATATGTTCCAACAATAGATTTTGAGAACAACATACCATAGTATATGAATAATAATTATTGATGCAGATGAGGGGTGGGGAGAAGAAAAAAGTCCGTTAACAACTGTACAGGCTTCTATTTTTCACAACAGTACTGCTCAATACTCTACAGGTCTGCTCTCACTTTACATCTACCTATGGCCCATAGCTTCTGTAGCACATACATACCTGTTAGACTGTCAACCCGTAATGGAATGGTGCAGACTGGGAGAACTATGGCTACATGACTGGAGGGAGCTTGTACATGTCAGGATTACATACTTTACAATGAAGAGGTACCCTGCACTGATGTGTGAGTCTGCTACTGGCATACTTCCCAGGATTCCTATCTGTGTCCAAGGTGATTGGAAGCAGTGGCCACTAGCACTGACAATGTGACACTTGACAGACATGTATCAGGAAGAGTGCATGGTGTATGTACCTAACCTGCTGTCATTTGCAGGCATGAGGTTGGACAGTGGGACAGTTGTACATGGTGTATTGGTATGCCCTTCATATAGCTACTACAAACATTTCTTTACCTGTAAGACCTGTGGAGAAAATATCTGTTACCACTATCTGACTGTTTCTACAAATATTCAAGATTTCTTGAATGTATATATGCACACATCTCAGTACCACTCCCTGGATTCGAACCATGTCTGGGTGTGCTAAAATGAACAGCAAGGCTATTTCTCATCACACTTGGCTACTGGGGAACTGCTGTTTCTTGTTTGCCTGTTTTCTGCCTAATACTCTGTGGGTTAGACAGTCTGACTTTGTAATCCTGAGATTCATGCATGACCGATAGTTAGTGTACTGTGTATTAATCCTTTAAAATAATACAATCTGGAAAGCAAAGGTTAACACAAGACAATGCAGCAGGGGACAGACTATAATACATTGGACATCACTATTCAGGGTTCAAATCTTAGTGCATAACACATTTCATATTTCATTTATATCTTGTTTTACGGCTCCATACTCTACTGTTTTGCATAAAAACTGGTTCTCAGAACAACCTCAATTAATTCATGCTGTCAAAGCCATATTTGCTGTGAAGAACCTGTACACATTCTATTTCTACAACAACATACCAGATTAAACACAACAGTTGATGGTATAGGTCTTTATTTCACTTATATGACACAGTGCTTTACTACTGCATATCCTGTAGATCAATATTAGTCTGCCAAACTTTTATTTATTTGTTAGACACAGAACACACTACACCTACTGGCAGTAAACATTTACTTTTCCTTATTTATTTAACTATATATTGCAAGGTGGATCTGTACCCACCAGCTTGTCAAGGCAGCCATGTCAGTCTGTTGGCATGGGCCCCGACATTGCTAGCCCTCTCCGCTGCAACTGTAGGTGTAGAAAACAAACATTATGCATACCTGTCTATCACATACTCAGGCTAGGATTTTGGACAGCTATGGATGAGATACTTACAAATTACTGGAGCATTCTGTGCTTGAGCATCTTGGATCCACTGGGCCAAGAGCGTCCCCTTCCTACACTTTAGGTCGGCATAATGATGCCGTACCTGCTTATCAGTTCATGGATTCCAGTGGCACTGGTGATATCATGTGCCAGATGGTCCCAGGCCTCTGATTTGTACTGAGAGCCCTGGTACTGGCCCTGCAGCAGTCTGTCATCATGGTTTTCTATGAGGAGCCCAGCCATGACCCTGGACTCCAAAATGGGTTATGGCTGTATTCCCACCTGTGGGGTTTAAATAAGGCTATATTCCTGCCCTTTGCTGTCATTGGACCATTTTGAAAATGCTAAGCTCAACTAAGTGGTGCGCAACTCCACTAAGCTGAGTTAAACAGTGCTTAAAGGGATAAATGCTGATCACTGCTAAGCAGTGTGCATATCCAATTAGCTGAGCTGACTGCTGCTTAGTATTTATATCTAAGCAATGCTTAAACTGGCTAAGCAGAGCTGACCACTGCTAACCATTGCTCAGTTTTTATTTAAAAAAATATCAGAAGTATGACCTAATTAATCATTACTGACATGTTATTAAGTGGATATGATTTACTTTACATGACGTCCCACTATGTGCTTTCATTACATTACCTTGGGGTGTGTCAATACTGTATGGGACACTTGTGTATACATGGGTGATTTCACATGTTATATGCATTCACACTTCCATTTTGAACCAGCTACACTACCCTGGTTGATACATATCAATTACTACATAACTTAAAAAAAGAAAATAATTTTATCAATGCTTTCCAATGTAAAAATAAAGGGCTTGTTTTGGTACTTGAACCGTGAACTGCTGCATACAAAGCTGGGACTCTAACCACTACGCTATCTTGCCATTAAGGATTGGAGCTATACGTTGGTATTTAGCTCCTATGAGATGTTTAAGTAATGCTGCGCAGAGGGCCGTAGTGCGCAAACCCGCTCAGCTATGCTTAAACTTTACTTAGAATGGAAAAAAAATATTAATAAAAGCACTTTAATTACATGTATCAATACTCCTTGTAAGTCATATTTAGTAATGCACTACCTGTCATTCTATCAACTAAGTCTATTTGGACAATCTCAGGATTGAGGTCACTACATAATGGCATACATTTGAGTTTCAGAGTTCTAATCCTTCTCTACATGTTATGTTGATACTGACCCTGTTCCTCTATCAACTTTCTAAGTTTGTAAGAGCAATATTTGTAATCTGTCCCTATTTGTCCCCACATCATTTTATGCTTTGTCCAGTTTTTTGCTCTGACAGGTTGAGAGGTATGCTCCCCATCATTTTAGGCTTTGTCCAGATTTTTGGCTCTGAGACATTGAGAGGTATAGTGACAGTGCCATACGGCACTTTTGCAATGTAGGGGGTGTGTGACAGTACCTGTCACACACACCCTCCATTGCTTCCTATTTAAATTCCTGCTTTCACTGTCTATGGACACTAAAAGCAGTTAGAAAGTGCTGTATGGCACTTTGACAATGCAGGGGATGTGTGACAGTACCTGTCACACATCCCCTCCATTGCTTCCTATTGAAATACCTGCTTTCAGTGTCCACAGACACTGACAGCAGTTAGAAAGTGCTGTACGGCACTTTTAGAGTGCAGGGGCATGTTGGATGTGCGAGCACTACTGAAACACATCCCCTGCACTCAATAGTGTTCATCTCCGAATAGTCGTTATCAGGAGCACACCTTAAGACTATGCAGAAGTGGACACCATTCACTCCGTGTAGGAATAACATTATTTCTGCATGGAGTTTATTGAATCCTGGGGAACAACTATTACATTTGAAGTATTTGGTAAACAACTTACAGTATCTCAGCAACCACTCGAGTTACACACATACTGTCAGCAGCATTTTATTCATCTAGCTGAGAGCTTTCATATGAGGCTAAGGAGTTCTGTCTGTGCTACTTGGTTGTGAGGATATTTAGAATAATGTGAAAATTATATCTATATAAATTAGTATCGTAAAAACAACAGTTAATGAGGGGAATTTAATAAAGTCTACTGGAGTGATTTACCATGTAGGCATAGTGGCACAGCCCCAACATGGAAACCGGCAGCTGAGTGATCCAGTAAACAGAGCAGAGGGGAGTGCACTAGCTGCAGACATGGATGTTTTGTTGGCATGCAAATCACCTCATAAGCAGGTGAAATCCATGCAAATCAGGGTGATTTGTGATCCAATAAGTAGAAAGTTATCTGTGTAAGAGTTGTGTTGGTGTCAGAAATGTACACGGAAAATAACCATGTACAGAAATATAAAAATTAAACAGAGTCTGTAGAAGCCCCAAAAGAAGGTTGGATAATGCAATGTAGGCATGGAAATGGCCAAAACTATGTCCAGTGAGTCCAAAAAGGAATGCAAATCATTATAAAATATTATTTTTTAAATACAAAAAGCAGGAGACTAGGATCCAATCCACACAACCAATGTTTATTGAGCGCTTTTGTCTCTTAAATAGAAACTTATTCAGAATAACACGTTACCCAACATCCTTATATATGATATTCCAATAAGTTAGTAGTCATCATTAAATCATTAATAAAATAATGTTCTGCAAGGACATTTAAATAGCAACACACATATATATTACATTTGCAGTAAAAAAGGCAATTAAAAACATATAAAAACACTTGACCATTGAATATATCCTATGTTAAGTTAAAAATATTCAAAACAACAGATGTCTAAATTTATGCTTATGAAAGTATATATGTATTTGTTGTTTATTAACATCCTACTCAAATAATTGGTATTGATGCCTATCATATAAGAAATTGTGCCTTAAGCCTAAGAACAGAGCTGATGGATACTGCACTATTAAGACCCGGTGCTTCAGATGCATTCACCCTAATTTGCCATCTGAGCTCTGCCATTTCTAGGTAATCATTGAGTGGCCCACCTCTTTCACCCATCCTGACCTGCTCAATAATAATAAATCTAAACCCGTGTCCTTCATTGGATACTATATGTCCTACTAATGCATTTTTGACGTCTTTCCTATTGATGTCGTAGTAGTGTTGGTAAATTCTACTTCTAAACACATTTTTAGTTTTACCAATATAAAAACTTGGACAATGGGTATATAGGGCAAGGTACACCACTCCTTTACTACTGCAGGAGACTTTCCCTCGTATAGTGTGTCTCCCATAGCTGGGAATACAAATCTCCTTAGCTTCAACAATATATTGGCATTGTAGGCAATAACAGCATTTTACCATCCCTTCCCCTATATCAGGATCACATTTCTGCCTTTCCAACATATTTTAATTCTACATTCCTTTTTATATACAGTGTTAGGAACAGGGCCAAGCAACTATGCCTGTTCTGCATCAATTCTGAAAATGTTCCAATTATGTTCAATAATATTCCTAATACTGTAAAAATGCTGGTTAAATTTGAAAATAGCAGATTTTTATGGATAGTCTTAGTCTCTTGATTTTCCTTATTTGATAACCCTTCCCCTGTACCAAGAAAGGGGACAAAATAGCCACTATCGCTCTTATTTATTACCTCCTGAAGGATGTTGTTTAAATAATTACCTAGATAACCTCTATGTAGTAACAGCCCTTTAAGGGTCTTAATTTGTTCTAAAAATTGCTCGTAATCAGAAATCATCCTAGCAAGCCATACCCCCCCCCCCCCGTCCTTTTACTAAAGCCTTCTTTTGGTGCAGGTGTGGTAACTATAAAAATGTAGGAGGCTATTGGAGTAGGTGGGCTTGCAGAAAATGGTGGAGGTGAAATGTTTATTAACCACATCTTTCTTAATGGTAATATCTAAATAATTGACCTCTGTAACACTAATAGAATGTGTAAATTCAAGAAAATCTGTGCTAGTGTTCAGGAATTCAAGAAAGCCTTCTAGTTCTGTCATGTCACTGTTCCACAAAATAATGATATCATCCAGGTAACGACCATAAAATATCCATGAGTTAGCATAAGGACAATTAAATATAATATCTGTTTCCCAAAATTCCAGTACTATATTCACAAAAATGGGGGCACAGGCTGCCCCCCATTGCTACCCCCTTAATTTATTTGAATAACTGCTGTTCGAAAGTAATAATATTAGTATCTAACACTAATTCCATAAGTGTTCTTATTGTTAAGATAGTATTATGATTTAGGGTTTTGTACTGGCAAAGGTATTGATAAAACAAATCTATACCTGTGTTATGGGGTATGATAGAGAATAAATCTCAAACATCTATTGTGGTAAAGATCAAATTATCAGTATACATATCTTTCTTGATTTTAACAGGGGCTGTAGAAGCCCTGAAAGAAGATTGGATAATGCAATGTAGGCATGGAAATGGCCAAAACTATGTTCAGTGAGTCCAAAAAGCAATGCAAATCATTATAAAATATTATTTTTTAAATAAACATATTACATTTGCGAGGTGCTCAGCAATGCACAAGCATGCCGTTATGTAAAAAAAATTAAAATGTTGAAAAATTGAAAATGACATTTGCAAGAATAATGCATTATAGTGCCCTGCATGCAGAGTGTGCAATGGCAGGTTTCAGTGGCTGCTAAGGAGGCAGGAAATGGAGTAGTGAAGTATCCAAGGTATATGCAAGGGTCTGTATGCAAAAGAGACGGGGTTACTGAATAGCAAAAATGGACCACTGTATCTGCAGATAAAACCTGTGCAGGCCTAAAATGGTGTTGGTGTTAGTAGAACAGGTAGCTGACATCAAACAGGGGTGTGTCACTCTATGTGTAAGTGGATTGGAGCTTAGCAATGCTCGTTTGCACTCAGCTAAGCACAGCTAAGCAGGAGGTTGTGTCCAGTGCTGCTAAGCTGTGTTTAGTTCTGTGGTGCATGTTTTAGCTGGTTTAAGCTAAGCTGAGCATGGCACTGCATGGGGGTGTGACCAGACTGCTGAGCATTGTTTAAACTAGTGCTGCGGGTTTATGCGCCATGCCCCAGTGCTTAGGAGTGAAAGGAATTAAAAAAGGAAATAGCCTGTGAAAGCCAGTCATGTATAAATAACTGATAAGCTCTGTTCCACTGACACTGGGTCATTCAAACCCTTCACTGATAAACCTGGTAGGTGGAATCCATCATTGTCAGCCAATCACACAGTCTGCATTTGCAGCACACCAGTATAAAGTATGCATACACCCTTCAGTCTGATTTTTCCCACATACTCTGTACCATTGGAGCACACACTGGGGAATTTTAACTGATGAAATGATAAGGACTGCTGCTGCTCTACTACATCTGTATGTGCTAGAGGCTGAGGTCAGTGCTGGTAGTGATGCTGACAATAGGCCTAGACTGAGAAGCCGAAGAGTGTTCAGGCCCAGGGTAAACTTCCAGGAGCTACATGAGCTGCAGATAGTAGAACAGTACAGGGTGGAGAGGTTGTTGTTGTTCTCCATTTTGCAGGAATAAAGCCTGTTGTTAAGCTATGATTGGAAAGGGTACTTAGTGTTAATGCTAGTTCATGCTTTAGCCTGTTTAGAAGACAGCCTGGGATGTAATCTGATCCCACAGAGGCTGTGTCTTTTACCTTGGACAAGGCTTTGAGGACCTGCTCTTCAGATATGTAGGGTGGGGGGTGTTTGGGGGAAGGTCTGTTGTAAGTTAGAAGGGGATAAGAGAGTAAAACTTTTGCCAAACCTATCCACTAGCAGGTTTGCTATCTTTGTGGGGTCAGTGTGTGTGATAGCATTGGTTACCAGTTCTGCACATGCTTGGGTCCTACCCTTTAGGTTACATACATAGCTGTAAAATGCCTTATGGTTATCCTTGTCTGTACTTGCTAAGTTTCTCTCAAAGAAGCCTTTGGAGGATTTGACAAGTTGTCTTACTTGCCTGTCGAGGCTGAGGAAAGTGCTTTTCCATTGTTGGCGTCTTCTCTTTGTTTTCTTGGACAGCAAATCTTTGCATTTATTGTAAAGTTTGTTGATGCTGGATGTACACCATGGAGGCTTGTTTTTATTTGGGGATCTGGCTTTGATTATTTCTGGTACGGCCAAGTTTATACAGTTATGCAAGTGATTGTACAGGGCTTTAGTGTAAACTTTGGCAGAGATACCACTTCTAGCTTGGGGTGGGGCTTGGAATGCTTATATCTTCACCTAGGAGGGTATAGTTTGCCTTGGTGAAGTTATTTAGTCTGATTTTACCCTTTGTGAGTTCTGGTGCTAGTGCTAGCTCAAATGTGACTGATTTGTGGTCAGTTTTAACTACTGAGAGACTGACAGTTGCAACCGTGCATCTGTTTGACATGTTGGCAAGGAACAGATCCAGAATGTTTTTCCCCTTGTCGGGGTATGGCAAATTGCTTTGTGCTAGAGAGTTAGGGCTAGCATCGGTTTCCCACTTGATGGTGGGATAATTGAAATCCCCCATAACCAGTGTTTTCAGTAAAATTTGGATTGTCTCCAGTTTGGTCAAGTAGGCTTCATGGGTGTCATGACCCATGGAATGGGATCTGTAACTGGCTATGACTTGAATGGAAGTCTTACCCACCATAACCTGGACATGGAGTAACTCTATGTAGTTGTCCAGTCTAACTAGACAGGAGGTGAATGTATCTCTAATATATATTAAAACACCGCCTTCTTTATTTTCACACATTCTTTTTGTGGTCTAAAGGTGTGGGAGGCATTGTAGCCTTGCAAGGCTGGGGTACTCTGAGACCCTGAACCAGGTTTTTGTGAATGCACAGACATCTACATCTTTCAGCGATAGAAGTGCTTCCAGGGAGTGCAGTTTTTGGTTTACACTCCCAGCATTTAGCAGCATGACCCTTATTTTTGTTCTCATAGCATCAGTCAGAGACAACCCCAGAGGACACAATACATGCCTTCACTAATGATAACGAGGTGTGAATAATGCAAATAAAATAAAAATGTGATATCACTGATCACTCTCAAATCAACATATGTATATGCCCTATGAGTACACATAAGTTAATGCCCAATCCACCCTCCACACCAACCCCCCAAGCCTACCGGCCCCCAACACCACCACCCCATCCAAACCCCCATTACCAATCCCTCCCACAATCCAAAATCACCTAACAAAACACATAAAAAAGCATATTTTGAACTCATTAACCAGCACAGATAGTATAACCCCTCTAACAGATATAACACAGGTTTAAACGTTGCAATACATTTAAGTTTAGCAACTATCAGTAGCGCATGACATAGATAACACCAAACTGTTATAAATCCTTATCCACTGCTGTGGAGTCCAGTCCAGTAGAAATACACAAACAGAACACATTTTCTTTTTCCTGCTAACGCAGATAATAACCCCATATCTCCCTAAATACTTACAATGCCATTGTCAGCAAAAAGTGTGCAAACTTGACATAAAAATTAAATTACATTTATCATGTAGCATTCAGTAGCATAATTGTAGAAATGCAGAAATGGATGTGCCCAAATAAGGGATAAATGTAAATACATAAAAATCAAACAAATACTAATTATCAGTCACTGCATTTCACCCTTGTACAATCAAAATGAAAATGTTATTTAAATATACCTTAACAATACAGCATTGACAACCTTAAATTTAAATGTGGTTGTTTATGATATGTAACAAAATACAATAGTCAAACTATGTAATATATATTATTAAAAATAACTAGGATATCCTCACAGTTGCACCAGAAGTTAGACAAATTATAGGAATTAGACTGAATTTTGCCTATAAAAACAGTTTAAATTTGAAAAAGTGCTTATGTTATAAGAATATGAGACAAATAGAGAACAAGAAACTTCACAAAATAGGTACCTTTCCATGATTGAACTGTGTTTATTGTAGAGATATAATGAAAGATAATGAATTTAAACATCCTAGAACTAAAGTGAAATATACATTTAGCTCCTTAGTGAATTGCAATACAACTAATGTGGTATACCTTTTAACCTGTACTAAATGCTATTGATTCTATGTACATAAATGCACATGAAGGTTGAAAAACTGTACTATATACCTAAAATATTATATATAGCACAAGCCCTTATACTTCCACCAGGAAAGAAAATCCTTAAAGAAATCACTTCAACGCTGATGAAATTCCTATGGTACCCCAAAAGAAATAGACTGACATATTCTCATCATATCAGAAAATGGGAACAAGGGGGGTTAACATTCCCTGAGTTTGAAACTTGTATAAAGGCATCTATAATTAAAATAGTGATGAATTGGATAAATCCTAGATACTCTTCCAACTGGAAACAGTTACACTCCATTATACTAATGAATGAACATTGTTTATCAAAGAATGCTTTGGCAACTGACAAAGACAACAAGATATGGCACTATTTAAGTTTAACTTTATAGTATAGTACAACAAAACTAGCTAAACTAACACTAATGAACAATATTTTTGATGTGTTTAGAAAATTCATTAACACAAATGTAGATATAAAACTGTGGCATAGATTTTTAATACAATTTACTATTACAAGGGATTTCCCTGATAAAATACATAGAGAGATTTTTGGTTTATGGGAAAATAATAACATATTTTGTTGGTTGCAATGTACTGAAAACCAACAAGCTTTGAACACACAAAGTATATTGTCAACTTATGGCCTATCCTCTGACTGGTTGGTTCTTCAGAGTATCACAGCATACACTAAGGATCTGTTTAGAATAATACATAACTCATCCTTCAAAATCGTACCAAAAATTATAAACTGGATTTTTGGAATTCTATATAATAATATCAATGTTAAGAATTAATTATCATATCTACATAACACTTTAATTCTCTATAAGGCAACTCCTAAAGATTCTTACTGGCAATATCTAACTAAAGGGTTTCAAGTATCATTATCAATGGAAGATAAAACAAACATTTTATTTTCAGTTAAACTAACTTCTTACTCACAATTCTGGAGGATTTTCATTGGAAATTTCTACACAGATCCTTTTTGACACATGAGAAACTCTCAAAAATGAACCCTGCAAACAGCAAGTTATGTTGGAGATGTCATCTGTCCACTAATGCTGACTGGTCTCATATTTTTTTATGACTACTATTAAACCATATTGGAATGAGATTAACAAATTTCTTCAAGCTATCTATACTGATATATTTGTTTTGACAAAGTCTTTAATTTTATTGAATGATGTTAATCGTAATAATATGAAAAAAGATGACCTGTATTTGTTATGGACAATGTTAGCAATAGCCAGAAAATGTATAACTAGAAGATGGAACTCTAATGTAGCACCCACAATGGAGGAATTCCTATCATCACTGAAGAAAGGCATACTAATGGAGAAAAGAACTAAAGAGTAAAGAACTTTTCCTAAGCCATTGGTTAATAGTCCATGGAGGACAGTTTTGAATTTGATTGATACCCTACAGATGGAACCAAACTTTTCCTATCATAGTTTATATATTAACTTATTATTTAACTACAAATGTTTTTATCTGAATCCTTTTTGTCAGGCTGAATATAAATACTGTAAATAGTTATTGAATTTTATGAATGTATTAAATTATTGTGTTATTTCATCAAAATAAAAATCATTTGAGTAAAAAAAAGAAAAACTGTACTAGTGAACATAAGTCTGATATAACATGCAAAATTAGTATGAATGCACTAGCCAAACACATAGAAGAAAAATGTGTAGAACATGAGTTTAAGTTTAGGGTTATCAATGTTATTTATAAAAACATAAGAGAAGGGGACATTAACAATAGGTCCGAACTCAATGAATTTGAGTAGATTGTTAGACTCCAAGCAGATGTCAGTCCAGGAATTAATGTGACTGTTAGCATTAAACTGGTTCTGAAAAGAAAGCAAATGGTCCAAAATAAATAAAATAATAATAATAACATATACTTTTTTATATATGCGTACATTTTTTTATCTGGAACTTATTTATATGGTGTTAGGACACTGTGTTTTTAAGATTCATTACTTTTATTGATGTTGTGTCATGTGATTTGATTCAGACCTATATAAATATGATATCTAATGCTGTTTTGTTATACACTGAGGAAGGGTGTTCAGCCTGAAAGCTTTGTGATGTTTCCAATAAATTTTGTTACTACCGTTTAACCAAGCACATCTTTTTACTGAGATTTTCTCTTTGCTGAACAATCAGTTTTCACAGTCTCTCCTCTCTGATATACACCTAGTCAAGTCGGCCAAGGGACTAATCATCTGTAAGTATATTGACTGATTTATAGGAGCCCAAAAGTTCTAACTGCTCAAAGCTGGCTTCCTTATGTCTTGTCTCATTTATTATTAATTGCCTGCTGCTTGGCAATGTGAAAATTGCTTTCAAGGCTTCACAGAAAAGGTGAAAATGTTAGTTTAGGCAGAACTGTAAGACCAATGGCACTCTGGATAGTACTTAGGGAAGAAAAAAATGCCTACCATGTATCTTTCTCTGTGGCACAAGGTGTAAGTGCAGTGAGCTGATGGGTGAAGTATATCTAATGCAAGTTTCAAATCCACTGACATATTACTTTTGCAAAGGATTGTCAGAATATATTTAATCATATTTTGTGATACCACCCTGTTGTTCTTTAAAAATCAACTGTTGATACTGCTAACATCCTGTGATCATTATTCCATCTACTGTAACATGTCACTAACAACAGGTCTGATAATGTGTTTCACAAAGTACATGTCTGATGTTGCATGCATATGTAAGAAGGAGGAATTGTTCACTTGACTCTGGTCATTGCTACATATGCCCATGCACATTGCTACATATACCCATGCATTGCATGTCAATCACTATCTATAATTGCTTTAACATATATTACCCTACAATGTCTGTTCTATATACCCTCTGCTTGGATTGCACAATCATGGCTCACTAGTTAAGGGAAAAGGCGAAAATTTTCATTTTGGCTGCTTAGGTAGCTCAAAAATGCATGGCAGTTTTGTGTGGCTGGCAACACTTTGGATAGTAATCATTCAAAAAATATACACCTGTCAGTTAACTTTCTCTGTGGCGCAAGGTGTAACTGAGCTGAATTGACACAAAGATGATACAAGAAGCATTGTTTGAATCCTGTTTACCAAACACTTTGTCATAATTCACATTATTTACTTCTCCATCTTTTTTTCACTTTAATTTACAACTGCTCTTCACTTGGCAATGCACACATAGGATGTACTATCTAATGAAAAAAGTGAAAAAATTAGTTTAGGCTGCTTTAGTTAGCTCAAAATTGCCTGGTGGCTTTGAATGGCTGGTAAAACTTGAATATTAAACATTTTAAAAAATGCAGCTGTCAGGTGCTTTTATCTGAGGGTAAGGTGTAACAGCTGAATCAACAGAAAGATGGAACATGAAGCATTATTCAAATCCTGTTTACTGAACAGTTTGCCATAATACACATTATTTATTTCTCCTTTTTTTTTACTTTTTGCTACGTTTGCTCTCTGCTTGACAGCATGCAAACAGGGTGCACTACCTAATGAAAAAAGTGAAAAAGTTTAGTTTAGACTACCTTAAGTAACTCAAATATGCTTAGCAATGGCATGCTGTCATCAGCACTCTGGACAGTACTGAGAGGAGAAATTCCACCTGTCATAGAGCTATCTCTGTTGCAGAAAGTGTAATAGCAGTGACTTTAGATAAATCATACAATTTATTGAGGATTTGAATCCATCTAAAATATATTTTTAAAAAGGGTGCAAGGAACACATTTATCACAACTTTTTGAATAGTATTGTAGCAGTAAAGAAAACTGATAATGTTAAACATGTTTCTTGTAAGCAGTACATCAGTAAGCTTTGCATAATGAAAATGTGCCATTTAGTATATATGATTGTTTTAAAGATAAACACAATGAACTGTATGTCCACCTTCCTAGATATGACAATAAATATATTTCATATAAATATCACTTACATATGTAATGCTTATCTGCTCTAGGCTTATACTGTATTTTTTCCTTTTGTAACACACTTTTCTCCCTTTTCAGATTCCACATGCATATTAAACATGGGTGTCCCCCCCACACTTCTGCAATTCTGTGGCCAGACCAGTGCCTCTCCAACAAGGACGTGCACCAAAAACACTCCAACTACCTTGGTCTACCTACCTACTCTCTAACTTGAGTGCATTGCATGCATATTTTTAAAATTTTCTTTTCTTTTCTTGCCAGAGTGTTTGATTTTCTAGCTATCATAACTATTTTGCCCTATGGCATGCACACTACCAATCCCCAAGCAATCTCCTTCCCCTGGACCTTCCCTCTCCCAAGAAGCCTCTCTTTCCCTGTCACCTGAATTTCTCTCTCTAAGATATCTCACAAATAGTCACTAGATGGTGGCACATCCCCATTATTGAGCAATAACACATAGTTTCTTTACTATTGTCCTGCTGCACTACTTTACCATTTCCCAGTATAATTATTTCCCTTTCTGTTGTTCCCCTGCCTAGTTGTTACCCACAGTCCCCTGAAAAGCAGCCCCTACTTTTTCACTCTTAGTTCACTCACCTGGTGCCTACCTGTAGCCTTGTCTATGTCACAGTGCTTGTATCCTTATTGATAGTTTTTTGTTGGGTTTCTCTCATGCCCAATTCTCCTTGTCTGCTCTGTCCACTCCGTTCGTGCTATGGGCTCACCCCACTCCCCTACCCTGCCCCCATTCCCCACCCACCCCTACTACCTCCAGACTTATAGCCACCCAAACCACTCCCCCAACTACCACCATCCAATCACATAGAACATCCAATAACAACCTACCCACTTTAACCTCTTTAATAGTCCTCCCACTCCAACAAAATGCCCTCCATCCCACCACTCACTATAATTCCTACTAGCCTACTAATCTCTCTCACCTGTCTTACCTATCTTACATTCCTCCCTAACATAGATCATATTTCTCAACCACATGCCCCTTCCAGAGACAACCAAACTCCCACCCCAGTTTGCACACTCATTTCTCCTGAACTCTTTCCTTCCAACCCAACCTGTCTATTCAAACCCAAACTACTCCTCACCCTACCCTCTCTATATTCCAATTTTACTTGTCATAACAAAAAATCTTTCCCTCCTTTTTAACCCAAACTCCCACTCCCCAATACCCCACCCTACACACCTCCTCCTCCATATCTTTTTCTCTTACTCTCTGGTGACATCCACCCTAATCCTGGACCAAACTCCAGCACTATACCCACAAGTCAAACCACTCAACCCCAAAAACCTAAGTCCATCCACCTGACTACACTTAATGCACAATATCTTAGAAAAGAAATCCCTAACCTCCATGCCTGGCTTTCCCATAACCACCCTGACATAACCGCCATCTCTGAGACCTGGCTAAAATCTTTCATAAAAGATAAAGACATTTTCCTGCCAGGCTACCAAATGCTTCACAGTGACAGAACTCATAGAAAAGGTGGTGGAGTAGCTATTATCTACCCCTCCTTCCATAACCTAACTCCTTACACCAACTACATCCCAACTTTTTCCAATGCTGAAATTACAATAGGTCTATTAAAAATAAGCAACTATAAGTCCATATACATTGGTGCCATCTATATCCCCACCAGGCGATAACATTAAGACACTTGTACACATCCTCTGCTGGTTTTCCTCCAGCATCAAAAATGAAATCTATATCTTGGTGATATGAACATTAACTGGGCCTCTATTAACTCTGAAACACCTTCCCTCTCAATCAATCTGTACAGCTTCTCCCAACTTATTAACTCTCCAACCAGACCAAATAAAGATGGTAACTCAGGCATCATCATCATTGATTGGATCCTAACAACTCATCCCAACCTTATCCTTAATGCTGGAATACTACCAGACCCTCTCAGTGACCACTTACCAGCCTTCGTCAACTGCCTATCCTCTCCTCTCCAAAAACAGCACCACTACACTCAATCCCACAATCGCTACTCTTTCAACCCACATACTTTCTCAGAATGTCTAAAGCATACTGACTGGACCCTCTAAAAAAATTCCACTAGATAGTGCTGTATCTTACTTCAACCAATCATTCCTCACCCTTCTAAATCAGCAAGCCCCCTTAGGACCAAACACCTAAAAAATCCCTGCCCCAGCTATCAAAATAAACTAAACTTACTATGTGCCAGTGAAACAAAAAATGGAAACAATATAAAAAAAAAAAAAACCTCACTCCTAGAATTTAAGCAACTTTGGAACTCCACAACAAACTAATAACAAAAGACAGCAAAGCCTACTACTTCAGCAACTCCAATCCATGCACTCATCTGACCCTAGAAAATTCTGGGACACCATTTCCTCTATTCTCCACCCTGATAACAAAAGAAAACCCCTGCCCAAACCCCAACTATACTCCCCTAGAAACTGCCACCAAATTCAACTCGTTCTTCAAATATTGCATTGCCAAACTGCCACCGAATTCAACTCTTTCTTCATAGATTGTATTGCAAAACTATCTTGCATCCTTTTCTCAACCCCTTCAAACCCCTCCCCCTCTTGCCCACCCCATACACCCAACCATCAACCTCCCTCCTTCCCCTTCAATTTAACACCCATCTCCAAAAGTGCTATAAAAGACTTCTCCTCAAACTAAAACCCTGCCACAATGCACCCGATAATCTACCATCTACCTTCCTCAAACTATCTGCTGAAAGCATAGCCTATCCCATCTCTATTCTAATAAATAGATCCATATAAGAGTCCTACATCCCAGCTATCTGGTGCCATGCTTATATCATCCCACTCCATAAATGTGGTAAAAACACAGACAGCATCAATTTCAGACCCATTGCTATACTTTCTCTTCTTTCTAAAATACTAGAGAAAACTATCCATGCACAACTCATGCCTTACCTAACCCTAAATAATCTCCTCTCCCCTACCCAACACGGCTTCCACCCCAGCCACAGTACCATGTCCACTCTCCTCTCCTTCCTTGAAACCATCAACCAAGCATGCGACTCTGGCAAATTCATATCTACATTATTTCTAGATCTCTCTAAGGCATTTGACACCATCTCCCGCACCCTACTCCTATCCCAGCTCTCAACCTTACATCTCTCCCCCACTACCATAGCCTGGATTTCCAGCTACCTGTCCAATCACCGTCAAGCTGTCCAATGGAAAACATCAACCTCTCCCTTCCTTCCTACATCCACCGGCATTCCACAATGTGCCGTTCTTGGTCCTTTACTCTTTAACATTTTCATCAACAACTTCCACCACTCCATTCCTGAATCCTCAGTCATCCAGTATGCAGATGACAACTATCATCTGCTCATCCTCCTGCCCCTCTGAACTGCTGTTAAAAACCCAACTAGCCTTCTCCAAAACAGAAACCAGCATGCAATCCAACCACCTGGCCCTAAATGCAATAAAACAAAACTAATGATCTTTACACCTTCATGAAACTCCAACATTGACACAAACTCATTCTCCATACTTAGCCAGAATAACAGCCCCCCTTGAAATCATTCCCTATACCAAACTATTAGGCATCATCATTGATGAAGACCTAAAATTGGACACCCACATACACCCCTCAATCAAGAAAACTCATTAAAAAATTGGTCTCCTCTACAGACACAACCGCTACCTCAGCCTCTCTACCCGGCAAACTCTTGCATCCAAATTCCTTCTCCCCTGTCTTATGTATGGTGCTTGCCTATTCACAAATCTCCAGCTAGGTCTTCAATCCAAACTCGAGTCCCATTATCACAAAATATGTAAATTTGCAACTAATGCAAAAACTCATCACATCACTGCCACTCCCTGCACACCCTCAAATAGCTTGAACTACCAAACTAAGTGAAATACCTCCAACTTACCACTGCCCACAAACTCACCTTCAAACTTGCAAACTGTCCCCCTCTCACTACATCCTTAAAACCCTACATACCAAACCACTCCTTCAGATCAGAGAACCAAAATCTCCTATAAGTCTACAAACCCTCATGCCCTCCTGACCAACTACTGCTATCCTTCTCCATAGCTAAGCAATGGAACTCTCTTCCCTCCATCCTACGCAATCTATCTAACCATAACAATTTCAGATCTCACCTGTTCTCTCATCTGTCTTCTAAATGGAAATGTCTTGTCATGCTCCAACTTAAACACCCCCAACTTAAGTAGCCCTCTAAGCCTTTCTCTCTCTCTCCTCTCTATAGTGTTCATTTATATCCCTTACCCTCTATATGAATCCAGCCCCTCACCTCTGATGTATTACAATATCCAGTACTTGTGTGCTTATATTCCACTACTCATTGTATAACAAGATCCACTACCTATGATGTAATGCTAGTACTGCAACTTGTATGCTTAGTTTTATCCAATTCTCAATGTATACCTAACTTACTATATTCAATGACTTGATGTTTTATATGCAGTATACTCTAAGTATGTTTTATTGCAACATATAAATATTGTACCAATTTTCTTTCTCTTTGAGCTTTTCTCCCCAGGCCTCCATTGAAAATGGGCTCTTCTCAGCCCAGTGGACTTCCCTGGTCATCAAACTGAAATAAATAAATTAAATAAATAAATAAAATGCATGATTGGCACAATACCCTTGTTAAAATCAGCATGACTCATCACATATCCTAACTATGGGTTTAGGACCCTTATGCCTTCTGAATGATACTGTGAAAAACTGAAATGCTGCCAGCCCAGCTAGTTGGAATTTTGTAAATAATTATATGTCATTTAAAAATATTAATATGGTTGACATAGAATTGTGAAGGCTGCCAGCCCAGCTAGCTCAAATTTTGTAAATAATTATATGTCATTTGGGAATATTAATATGATTTATATGCTTGTCTTATAAATGTAAGAAAACTATCTCCAGGATTCAGCAAGCACAGCACAGAGTGCCTGAATAGTGTCAGAGCTGCTGCATGCAATATGGCCAACGAATGATCCAGGAACGAGGCCCCGAGACGTGAACAAGAGTGCCTTCACTATTTCCGCATAGACATCACTGCCATATGCTAATTACCTCATTAGCTGGTGAAAACCAAGCAAATTAGGTGAATTAGCAATCCAGGAAGTAGGCAGGCATATGTGCAGGAATAGTGTAACCTGCAGAAATGTACTTGGTTACTAACCAACTACATTTCTGCAAATTAAAAAAATGGAGGCATGACAGCTCGAAAGAAGGCCTGTATTCAATGTAGTAGGCATGCCAATGGCCAAATATATGGCCACTGGCATGACAAATAGTTGCAATTTTATAAAAAACACTTTTTTTTTTGTTTTGGCCAATCTTGGCCGTTTAAGAGTAAGGCAGTGGTGTGCAAACAGGACCACCATGAAAATAAGAAAAAAGGGGGAAATAAGCTTTTATACCCAAATCAGCATTTTGCAATAATAGTCAATGGTATGCATAAGACAACAATACCAGGGAATAGTGGTTTCAAAGGGGGAATGCTCAGTGTGAGTATGGTAACCATGAAGTAGCATTCTGGTTTATGTAAATGATGGATCCAACTGTGTGGGTACAGCGACACCATTGTATAAGTATAAGAGGTGGATGACCTCATAAGGGGGTGTGTCATGCATGCTGTCAGCTTATTGGAGCTCTGTGGTCTGTGTTTGCCCTTAGCTAAGCAAAGCAAAAGAAGGGGGTGTGTCTGAGGCTGCCTAGCAGTGTATACGTTGCCTAAACAGGTGTGCATGCCATGCACCAGATTTAAAAAAAAAAAAAAAAAAAAAAAAAACAGGAAATAGCAGCACTGTTCACATCTGAGCACTGGCTATGCACGGCGTACCTTGGGGCTTAAATTGGAAGGTAATGGGAAGGGAAAACAGCAGTAGGAAGGCAATGAAGGAGAACTAGCATAAGTGGCAGGTGAAATGTATCAGAATCAGCCAAATACGCAGGCAGCAGCCCAACCCAGCACAATACTATAAACTATGCAAACACCTTTCAGTCTGTTTTTTCCCACAAACTCTACACCACCTGTGTACGCAGATGGAAAAATTTTACCTATCAAAACTAACAAAATGTTAGGGGCTGCTGTTGCCCTCATACATCAATTTGTGCAATATGCTGAGGGTGGTGAGGATGTGAATGCTGATGACCATCCCACAGTGAGGAGGAGGAGAAGAGTGTACAGACCCATAATAATCTACCAGGAGCTACATGAGGTGGAGATAGTGGAGTGCTATACGGTGGACAGGGACATACTACAGCAAACTGTTGAGCTGTGCTGGCCCCACCTCACACACAGAACCAACAGAGGGAAACCCATCTCAGTGGATACCAAGGTATGTGTAGGCTTAAGAATACTAACCACAGGTACCTTCCAAAGGCCAACTGGGGATATCATGGGGATCTCACAGGCATCAGCTTCCAGGGTACTCCACCAGTTCCTGGATGCCATGTCAGCACATGCCGGTGAGCACATATTTTTCCTCAACACCCATAATGCGTTGATCATCAATATGCGTCACTTCCACCAAATAGCAAAATACCATGAGGTAGTGAGTGCTATAGACTGCATGCATATACGGGTCCACTTTATAATTTTGAAACACTGAAATCTCAAATTTCAGTATTTCGAAATCACAAAGACAAAAACCCAACCACAACTCGCAAACTCAGGGTACTCCACCAGTTCCTGGATGCCATGTCAGCACATGCCGGTGAGCACATATATTTTCTCAACACCCATAATGCGTTGATCATCAATATGCGTCACTTCCACCACATATCAGAATACCATGAGGTAGTGGGTGCTATAGACTGCATGCATATACGGGTCCACTTTGTAATTTTGAAACACTGAAATCTCGAATTTCAGTATTTTGAAATCACAAAGACAAAAACCCAACCACAACTCACAAACTCGAAAACACACAACCGCGAAATTCAAAATCCCGAACCCACACTACACATAGAGTACACACATAAATATACACAAAACTCCCCCCCACAATCAAACAAACTAATCTAAACTACATATAAAGCAGGGGGGCTTGCCCCCTACTTATATATTCTAACTCTGAGATTGCACAAACAGCAACACAAATGAAACTCACACATCCATACTTCTTACAGTGCCACAAACACACACATAGCAGTCACAACACACACTTACTCACACTAAACCACTAACCAACATACTTACACACACATACGTACCAAAATTAAGCTCAAACATCCACATTCTTTACCACCGGAAGCAGAAATTCAAAATATCCATGCTTCGGTATTTTGAATTTCACGCTTCTGCAGGTTTCGGAAATGTGAGTATTTGGCTTTCTGATTTAGAAATACTGAAATTCAAGATTTCAGTATTTCAAAATTACAAAGTGGACCAGCACATACACATCAAAGCACCACCCGATGTGCGGAGTAGGGTCTACATAAACCGCAGGGCTTCCACTCCATCAATTGCCAGGTAGTGTGTGATGCCCAGGGCATTATCTTGAATGTGTGTGCTGGAAGCCCTGGAAGCTATCACGACTCACACATCTGGCATATGAAACAGCTGTACCAGTCATTTGCCAGTGGGGACATCCCATATGGCCACCTAGTGGGTGATGCTGGCTATGCACTGGAGCTGTGGCTGATGACACCCCTCAGAAATGCACACACACCTGAAGAGGAACTCCATAATGAGGCACAAGCACAAACCAGAATCACAATAGAGCAAGTGTTTGGGATGCTCAAGTCACAGTTCCACTCCCTGAACATATCCGGTGCAGCCTTGCAGTACTCTCCAGCTACATGTACACAAATGTTCATAGTATGTGTCATGCTACACAATATGATCCTGCGGAAACAGCTGCAGCAGGAACAGCACAGGGTAAGGCCACACAGTCTCCCACCATTGTCAAGGCCAGCACAGGTACAGAGTGACTCAGAGGAGGAACTACCTGAGCCTGTCCATGTAGGCAGAAGGAGGCATGCCCAGTATGAAGGCCTTGGCAAAGAGGCAAAGCATAGCACATACACTAACATGGTAGGGACCCAGGGAATGACACCTCTCTCTGACTTGCAGATACAGTAAAAGGGATGCCAAACATGACACAACATGTGCTTTACCATGTATAGGGAGTGTACTATGTGCATCTGACATAGTCAGCCCTCCAACACCATCCTTAGTACTGGCCCAGCCTCAAGGTAAGTCACCCTTCCTATCAATTACTGAATGGAGTAGTATGTTCTGATAGTTGTATCTATGGTATGTACATGAGCATGCAAGGGAATCAGGTGGCTGAATGGGATGGCAGCAGATAGTGGACACCTTTATGGGCAGCATGAAATCCTTAACAAATACTGGTGTCAACATACTAGGCAGTACTAGACAAGGTGACAAATCCCACCACAGTACATTGGTGGCCATAATACCTGTGTGTGTCCATAGGACACACACATGCATGTCAGTGAGTCTCACATACCCACCACCAGCCGCAGCCAGCAGGACAGGTGTAGATGACCATTAAAAAAAGGCTGGGATAAGGCCTCCATTTGATGGCAATGGTGAACACCCCCCCACACACACACACATCTACACAAACAGACTACAACAGGTCTGGCAGTTGTATGTAAGTTCTGTAGGTAAGAGGTCTGAAATGTAGGTCAATAAAACCCAAGTTACCTGTAACACATTGCACTTAAGTTACCTGGCACTTGCTCACTAAAACAATTATATAAGTCAGCACTAAAAATTAAAAGCACTACACCCTCACTCCCCATTGGCCCTTGTTTTTAATTATAAAGGAATTCCCAATATTATTCTAGCATGTCCAAAGGTCAGTTGTCAATCTCCTCTCTGGTCCAGCTGGTGAACCTGGGAATCTTGAGGTAATGTTACAACTGCCTCATGTACACAGACAATCCTCTCCTCCTCCCAACAAACTCCAACACGTGAGAGATGCAACCATGTAGCCAAACTGGAGGCTAAGCTCTCTCAACTCAGTACTGGCATAACCAGTCAGGAGGGGAAGGAAACCACACTCACTACAATTCCAGTCTCACATAGACCTACCACGACAGCAAACCAAACAAATAATCACACAAAAACATACACAGAGGCTCTAAATAAAGATCTGCCTAAGCAGCAGAGACCTCCAAAGCAGACACCCAAGCAACCACTACCCCAAAACAAAACACGTGCAACACATATCTCACAAAGCCAGTGTGCCGAACAGTCACAGCCCTTAAGGCTAAACAACACACCTGATACACTTGTAATAGGTGACTCTATCGTCAGGCACACTGACGTCCCGCTCACCTGGCTGAACAAGGAGAAGGTCATGGTGAGCAGCCTGTCGGGTGCTAGGATCCGCCACATAACACAAGCACTCAGGTCACTCCAAGGCAAGTACAAATATGACTCAGTCATTGTCCATGCTGGTGTGAATGACCTGAGATGTACCTCCCTGGACTACATGAAAAGAGACATAGAGGAGCTCTCTGAGCATGTAGCCCAGGCCGGTATGACCCTGACCTTGAGTAGCATCTTACCCTCACCAAGAATGATGCCACAATATGAAGACAAGATGATCAATTTCAACAATTGGCTTAAGTACTGGTGTCATTCAAAGGGGATCCAATGCCTGTCTGCCTGAGATGATATGCTCGACAAGCCACGATGATTCACTCGGGACGGCTTGCACCTGTCACCCCTGGGTTTCGGATATTGGCAAAGGCTCTTGATACCCCCATAGTGCCTTTTTTAGGCAAGGCTCAAAAGACAAACCCACCTCCATAGGTATCACAAGGGATAAGAAACTAAGAGTAATGCTACTCAATGCCAGAAGTCTAAACCTCAAGATGCATGCACTTGAAACTCTCCTTAGCATGGAGAACATCAATATCTGTGCAGTAACAGAAACCTGGTACACGGCTCCTGAGAGCACCCCAGCACTACCAGGTTATACCTCATACCATGCTTTTCGGCCCCAAAACTTGGACCGAATCACAAAAGGAGGGGGGAGTATCGATATTCATCAAAGATACCCACACCTCCAGGTTGGTTGCAAAGCACGAAGCATCAGAGACTATCCATGTGCAACTAACAGTGGGTAAAATTGCCTTCCAGTTTATAGCCTACTACAGACCACCCTCCCAAACCCAGGAACCCCACTCAGCCTTCCTGAGAACACTGGAAAATATGAAGGTCTCTCCAAACACCATTATATTGGGCGACTTCAACTACCCAAACATAGACTGGGAGCATTACTCTAGCTCCAACACCCTAGCCCAAAGGTTCCTAGAATTCATAAACTCAAATGCTATGGAACAACTTGTTACCACTCCCACAAGACGGGAAAACATACTGGACCTGATCATCACTAACATGGGGACTCTATGCTCCAGACCAGAAGTGTATCCCTCACTGGTAAGATCAGACCATAAACTGATCTCACTGGATATTCACATCCCGACCCCACCCCCTGCCCAGAAAACCACAGTGAAAAACTTCTCTAAAGCAAATTTCACACTCCTCAAAATGGAGGTGGAATCCTTCAAAGCCCCCGGGCCTGTGGAAAATACGGCCCAGACCGCAGAATCCTTTATAAATGCATTCTATGAACACCTTCAGGAATGCATGGATCATGCAATCCCAAATAAAACCAAGACCCAATCCTCCACAGGCAGACATCCTGTTTGGTGGACCCCAGCCATAAACAAACTATACAATAGAAGGAGGAAGCTACTACATTATAGAGCAAAATCCCAAAAAGGGAAGGCATCTCTGATCAGTATTAGCAAAAAACTAAGGGCACTCGTAAAATCATCTAAGGCCAGCTTCGAGAGAAAAATTGCACAGGACACTAAGGATAATCACAAGGCTTTCTTTAGTTATGTTAGGAACCTGGGTGGAAATTCCCAGATATGCTCAGAATTAGTCCAAAATGACAAAAAATACACCAAACCCACAGACATTGCCAACATCCTAGCTGACAGGTTCAGCAAACTTCTCCCTCCCCACCAAAAGGGCAAATATCTATCCCAGCAGAGTGCTGCCCCCCCTGACATCTCAGATGCTCAGGTAAGAGCCACCCTCTCCAAAGCAAAAAACACAGCATCAATGGGACCAGACGGTGTCCCGGGCTGCATCCTACATGAACTCCAAGAAGAGCTAAACCCAAACATAAAACTACTGTTCAATCTCAGCCTTACTACAGGATATGTGCCCAAAGAGTGGCGTACAGCAACAGTGGTCCCTCTCCACAAAGGTGGTGCCTCAACAGACCCTGGAAACTATCACCCCATAAGCCTGACTAGCTTGGTCTGCAAAGCTATGGAAAGGATCATCATGGACCTCATAAATAAAGATATTGGGGACCTACAGACACTGGATCCTACCCAGTTCGGCTTTGTTAAGGGCAGATCCTGCCTCTTAAACCTGGCTGACTTCTTTGAAACAGTCACCAAGGCCATTGACGATGGGAAGGTGGTCCACACAGCCTACCTGGACCTCGCAAAAGCCTTTGATACAATACCCCACTCGGGCATTATAGATAAGCTCACCAGCTTAAATATAAACCCCTATGTCACTAGATGGGTTGCAAACTGGCTCAAGGACAGAACCCACATGGTTAGAATTGCTGGAGCCATGTCAGACTCCAAACCAGTTACAAGTGGCATCCCACAAGGCTCTGTCCTGGGACCTCTCTTGTTCGGTATATATTTCTCAGAGGTACAGGCCAACACGGAAGGACTGTGGCTGACCAAGTTCGCAGATGACTGCAAACTGGGCACCATAATCAACTCTCCAGCCAACACAAGCATCCTCCAAAAGGGCCTCATAGAAACAGACAACTGGTGCCAGAGCCATGGCCTCAAGCTAAATGCCAAAAAGTGTATAGTCATCCCTTTGGCAAAAACAAAGTGCCCACAAATTACCACATAGGTGGTAATCCATTAAGTACAGAAGAAGTCATTAGGGACCTGGGGACCCAAGTTGATAGCAATCTCTCATTTGACAACCACGTGGCCAAAGTGGTTAGAAAAACATTTTATATAGCCCACCTAATCATGAAGAGATTCACATCTAGATTAGGGGAGGGCATCGTGCCTCTTTACTCATCCCTCATCAGGCCCATAATCGAGTACAATGCCCCTTTTGGGATGTACCTTACCAAACACCTGCAGCAACTGGAAAGACCCCAAAAGTACCTCACCAAGAGGATCAAAGGGCTCAAACAGATGCCATATGCTGCCCGGTTAAAGAAACTCCAGCTCTACTCAGTGGCATACCGCCTGCTCAGAGGCGACCTGTGCCTGATGTATAAAGTCATGTCCAACCCGGAATTAAGGGACATGCTGCACCTCAAAAAATCCAAATCCCACCGAGCTGCACGCTTGAGAGACTTGAACCTCAGCACTGAAATAAATAGGACATGCTGGAGGGACAGATTCATAACCCAGAGGCTCCCTTCACTCTGGAATAAAATCCCAGTCCAAGCTAGGCAGAGTCCCTCATTGACTCTCTTCAAGAGGAATCTTGATGAGTGGATGGGAGATCGTAGCTTTACCCCGGGTATCACTTCTGTGTCACTGTTAGACAGAGGCGCAGTATACTAACCTCAAAACAGGGCATAGCAAAATTAATTTAAAATGGGTGGCGAAAGCCAAACATACTCTGGCTAGGCTTATAAATGCCCTAGGGCAGATAGCCTAGTATGAACCTATGAACCTATGAAGATCTGTATTCTACTGATATGCCTCCAGTCTGCATGATAGGTCAGAATACAATATGAAATTAAAGCCAACAGAGTAACTGAAATACCAGTACAGTCATAGCAAATGTTGAAAGTCATCAGGTGGGACTCCCCCACCATAATCCTATGTAGAAATGCAGTAACATGTAAGTGTGAGGAGTAATATCAGTGGAGCACAGATTACCCGAGCTGGCCCACTCTACAGGATAGAGTGTTCCATGTGTACAATATGCAGGGGTCTGTGTGTTAGGTTATTGTGTGTTCAATACTGCCCGGAAATTGTCAGCATGTAGGCATAGACGTTTGTGTCTCGGTGGCCTATGGGCAGTACTGTAGTTGACAGGGCCATGTTCTGACAACTGCACTACCAACCACAGTGCTTCTCAGCAATGCCCATATCAGCAGTCACCCATACTCACTGTTCAGATGTCAATATCTGTCACTGTCTGAAAGATGGACATGCCATGAATGTGGGCCCATACATATACACAGTACACAGGTGGAAGTACCCTAGACAGGGTGCATAAAATGTAACTGTCAACTGCACACAACTTTGGAATTGTACATACAGGTTAGGAGCACATTAGTTGTCTGTGTAGTATGGAATACTGGTGTACTCTGGCCAATCACTGGCAGACCACAAAAGGCACAGTTATGAAGTAATGAGAGACTGCTTATATCCCCGCACAAGTCAGCATAAGGGGAATGTCCCAGGTATATCTGTGAGTCAGCTGCAAGTAGCTGCCATACCACACATGCACTCAGCTCACCCCACCATCAGCCACAGGTTTATCACAGGTCATATCCTCACTGCTGGGAATGAGTACAGTATAACCCCACTTCTGTATGGGAATACCCACAGAATGCAGCACATGCTGAGGAGGTGTCCTATGCAGGTGTGTCCCGAGCTGTAAGCAGCACCCTGTCTGCATCCAGACCAGTGGATCAATATGGACAGGAAGTATTGCCATTAACACCTCGCACACTTACCCTGTCACCCCAGGGGAATCCACTGGCTCACAGCCTGGGAATTTAGGAGTGACAGAATGTAGTGGCCTGCTACAGATGGCCTGCATCACTAGCAAATGGCCTACAGTCCTCTGTCAAAGGCCTGTGCCTCACCCATAGTGCTAATGTATGGTATCTCATGGGGTCCTAACTAACAACCTAACACAGTCAACAGAACACAAATGCAAGGCCATGTTGGCAAATCCCAGTAGCAAGCCCTCCCATGTTTTACTGCAAGAACTGTGGACCAATCCATAAATACTGCTGGGATGAAGGGCCAACTATAGGGATACTTCTCAGATATCACTCACATAATTTTAGGAAGAGGATAGAATAACAGGGGGGGGTGTAAAAGCATGGATGTCGTGGAGTGTGTGAAGTCTGAAACTCTGATGTGTGCCCATACCACCCCTGCCTGCAAACCCATTAATGGGTGGCTACAAACCTGCTTGTAAACCACAATGTGAAGGGGAAACTGACAAGATATATGAGCCCTGCCTCTGGGTAACCTGGGTGAATCTGTACAACTGAGAGGTATGGACACAGCAGGATATGGCCATTCTGTTAAGTTGATATATGTACAAGAAGGGGATCCTTAGCCACCATACTACCAAGGTGCTGGACCATTTACACAGACCCATCAGCAAGTGTCTGTAGCTACCTCTCCAGGATGCCAGAATGGCAGGAGTGTGCAAGAATGTGTATGCTGTGGCCCACAACACTGGACTTAGCTTCATTCATCTTGTATTTCTCAGTAAATAACTGTGAGCAAATAATTACATCTGTCAGTAGTTGACATAATACATCACAGTGTAAAACAGTACACATGTCTGAATATCTCTGCTAACACCAACCATGTAACACAAGCAGCATAGACAGCAATAGTTACAGTATCCCCCTAACTGTGGCCCATTGTGACTCCGTATTGTCAACCTATCTACAGATATCCTGCAGAACCAGGCTGCTAGCTGTAGGTGTAGAACACCAAATCCTGGACTGGAGTACAACCCTACCTATAACAGATCTACACACTCAATACAGAAGGTCATACTGGACATGCTCATACACTTAGAGAAATGAAGGTCATGTCTGACAACACAGTGGACTATACATATATGTCATTTGCAGATGTCTATGCACACACACCAAACTGTACACCATTTATGATTCACACACACATTGGACAGGAATGTTCACACATATCTATGGCCAACAGACTATAATATGTCAAACATACACACACACAGATGTGAGGAAGAGAGAGAGAGACAGTGACAGAGAGAATTCCATTATGAGGCCTATCCCACCCACTACACATGCAATTAGCCTATATCACATGACGTGCTTATGTCAATCATAGCAGGAATTCCTTTTGGTAGCCCTCAGCCCTATAATGCCTGTGGTGCTTGTGATAACTGTATTCATTGGTCTTCCTGAGAATACTGGAAATTAATAGAATAAATATAAACACCCCAAACACCCCTTAGCATTTTACTGAGTCAACCACCACAGCACCAAGGAGCATTAAATTTATAAACTCTAATGCTATGAAGAATAAAAGCTTTTCCACACCACAAAAAACGAAACACCCGATCACCACCAACATGGGCCACAAGAGGGGAAGGACCACCAACATCACTCCACTATGCTCCAGAGACCTCAGACCCCAGAACAGATCTCAATCAGTAAGATCCCCACATAAACCAGATAAACACCATAAACTGGATATTCAAATCACCCCCCCACCAAACCCCAGTGAAAAAAACAGTGAAAACTTCCTCACACGCCTTCCAAATCCTGAAACCAAATCCTGGGAGCCCTTGCAAGCCCCAAAATACAGGCCAGATGCATGAATCCTTTATTATTCAAACAAAACCAAATGCAAGGATCCAAAGGGTTCCCAAATAAAACCAAGACCCAATCCTCCCAAACCTCCAAAGCCCTTGGCCCTGTCTGGTGGCCATAAATAAAAAATACAAAAGAAGGAGGATCAGGAAGGTATTAGCAAAAAAAAAGGAAAAAAATAAAGGCTCTAGGGGCCAAAAAAGAGAAAAACTACAAAAACCAAAAAGAATAAACTAAGGCTGGCTTTCTTTAGTAGGATAGGAAGGAGGAAAACAAGGGCTTTCTTAGGTTAGGTTAAACCTGTGAATTAAAATTCCCAGATAAAATACAGTTGCCCACATAAAAAAATCACCGAACCAAAAATAACAGACAGCCCACAGACATTGCCACAGTCCTAGCTGACAGGTTCAGTGCCCCCTCTCAAATCCCCCCCCAACATCCCAATTGCCTATCCCAATCTCAGGCTGCCACCACCCTCTCAGAAGCCAACACAGCACTCCAAAGCAAAGCCAAACACACTGGTCCGCAGACCTAATGAAAAACATAAAAAGACTGTGAACTCTTAGCCAAACTACAGGAAAAAAAAAAAAAAAAACTACAGGATATGCTTACAAAAACAGATGGCATTGGCACAGTGGCTCCTCCTCCAAAAAGGTGTGGCCCAACAAAGGTCTCTGGAAACTATCCAAGAAGCCTGAAGGATAGCTTGGTCTGCAACATCTAAAGAATCATCTAAAGGGACCTCAAAGAAATGGGGACCTAACCCAGACCTACAGACACTGGACACTCAGTTTGGTTTTGTTACTCTGCCTCTTCTTCCTCAGGGTCTTTTTCTTACAGCTTTTTTAATGGTCCACAAGGCCAGCCGAGTGGAAGGTGGCCCAAGCCTACCACACCAAGCCCACCTATACAATACCCCACTCGTAGATAAGTAGATAAGCTCACCAGCTAAATATAAACCCTATAGAAACCTATAAATAGAAAAAACTGGAACAAACTGGCTCAAGGACAGAAGCCACAGGGTGCTGGAGCCATGTCAGACCTGAAACCAGTTACAAGTGGCCTGTCTCCTCTGGGACCCTGGACCTCTTGTATAGGTTATCGGGGGGACCTCTACAGGCCAACACGGAAGATGCAGAGCTGACTAAGTGAAGACTGCAAACTGACAACCATAATCAACTAATCAACTCTCACCCCACACAACCTCTCCTCGACACAAGCATCCTCAAAGGCCTCATAAAACAGACAACTGGTGCCAAGCTAAACGCCAAAGCTAAACGCCAAATCCCTTTGGCAACCACAAAAAACCCACAACAAATTAAGTACAAAGGTGGTAATCCATTAAAAAGGATTAAGGACAGAAGAAGTCATTGGGGACAATCTCTCATTTTGGCCAAAGTGGTCAGCCAACAACAAAATACAAAGTGGTTAAAAAACATTTTACCACCTGGATAGATCAGGGATCTAGATAGATCAGGGAGGGTCATTCATTCATCTCATCCATCTCATCTCATCCATACAATGCCCCCTGCCCCTTTGGGATGTACCTTACCACACACCTGCAGCAGACCCAAAACCCCCAAACCAAACCACCAAGAGGATCTCTCAAAATCAATGCTAATATATGCCCGGTTAAAAAAAAAAAAACTACTCTACAGCAGCATACCGCCTGCTCAGAGGCGATCTGTGCTGTGCATAATAAAGCCATCCAACCTGGAATTAATGGACATGCTGCACCCTCAGAAAATCCATCCCATCGAGCTGGCTACGCGAGAGAGACTTGAACCTCAGCACTGAAATAAATAGGAAATCCAGATCCAGGAGTCCCGAGTCCCATTGACTCTCTTCAAGGAATAGATGATGGTGGATGGATGGGAGATAGTTTACCCTGCCTCACTTCTCTGTCACTGTTGACAGAGGGCACAGTATAGGCTAACCTCAAAAAGGCATAGCAAAATTAATTTAAAAATGGTGGGTGAAAGCCAAACACACTCTGCTAGGCTTATAAATGCCCTAGGGCAGATAGCCTAGTATGAACCTATGAACCTATGAACCTATTTGTAAATGCAGTCCTGTCAAATATAAAGTTGTGTGTAACTGAGTGTGTGCGTGTGTGTGTGTGTGTGTGTGTGTGTGTGTGTGTGTGTGTGTGTGTGTGTGTGTGTGTGTGTGTGTGTGTTTCCAGAGGAATGATTTATGGCCCATTCACACACACTGCACTTCCCATTGCCCATGTTAACACTCCTGCTGATGTCAGTCACCTTGAAATAACCCTTTGGGAAATCTCAGCCCTATACGCTCCATGGTGCTCGCAATAACTGCATAGTACTGTAGTCCTATATACTAGTTAGGTAAAAGTTCTAATCCCAGACATGGCAACTGTGTGTGTTTGTGTGAGAGAGTGCATGTGTCTTTGTTGACACCTGATTTTGTGGACATTCACAATTATTACTCTTCTCTTACCCTTCCTTTAGCACTGCTGCTGTCACTCACCTACAAATATACTTTTGGATAGCTCTCCAACATATAAGCTCAGTGGTGCATGCAATAACTGTGTAATGCCATAGTGTAGCATATTAGTTAAGCAGGAGTTCTAATTCCAGATATGGCAACTGTGAAACTGTGTGTGTTTTTGTGAGAACGTGTGTGTATCTTTGTTGACACCTGATTTTGTGGACAATCGCACTTACTACTCTTCTCTTACCCCTCCATTAGCACTGTGGCTGATGTCACTCACCTTCAAAGATACCTTTTGACAACTCTCCAACATATAAGCTCAGTGGCACATGTAATAACTGCGTAATACCATTTTGTAGTATATTAGTTAGGTAGGAGTTCTAATACCAGATGTGGCAACTGTCAAACTGTGTGTGTTTGTGTAAGAGAGTGTGTGTGCTGACACCTGATTATGTGGACATTCACACTTACTACTCTTCCCTTACCCCTCCTTTAGCACTGCTGCTGATGTCATTCACCTTCAAAGATAACTTTGGACAGCTTTTCCTTATATAAGATCACTGGTGCTCGTGATAACTGCATAATACCATAGCGTCACATACTAGTTAGGTAGGACTTCTAATCCCAGACATAGCAACTGTGAAACTGTGTGTGTTAGTGCGAGAGAGTGTATGTGTCTTTGTTAACACCTGATTTTGTGGGCATTCACACTTACTACTCTTCCCTTACCCCTCCTTTAGCACTGCTGCTGATGTCATTTGACACCTGATTTTGAGGACATTCTTACTTACTACTTTTCCCTTATCCCTCCTTTAGCACTGCTGCTGATGTCACTCACCTTCAAAGATACCTTTAGACAATTCTCCAACATGTAAGCTCTGTGGCACTTGCGTAAATGCGTAAAACTGTAATAGCAATGCATAGCTAGTTAGGGGTTCGAAACTCAGTACTGGCAAGTGTGTGTGTGTGTGTCATTAGTATTCGGTGTGGGTGGTGGGCTGATTGTTTACAGGATCCATTGTGGTGGGGGGTTTGCTACATTATTATATTGAGGACCTAGATGTCCCAATGTCCTGATTACAAGGCCAACATTTGCAAAGACCGTAGAGGTTGGTGTAGACAATCCACAGCCATAAATGTCTATTGCCATGTGCAATGACTATGTGACAGTATGGATTAGTGAACAATACAGGCAACCCTTATAATACTCAGAGACCACTCTCCACCCATGGATCATACACAAACACGCTTGGCTCTTTCTTTCTTTCTGTCTTTCTCTCTGTCTCTCTCTGTCTCTCTCTCTCTCTCTCTCTCTCTCCTCTCAGGTAGATGTGGAAAAATACATCTGTTCTGCATAGGCAGCAGCTTGACTTTTGTAGGTAATACTCATGATCAGCTGATGGCCTGTGCATGAATTGGATCCCCCACTTGCTAACTGCATGTGGAACAGCTGTGGTATCATTCCTATAGCCAACTGCATGGAAACATACTCTTATAACTAAGCACGTCATGTGAGTGTTGGCCCTTTTCCTTCACTGTGAGCAGGACTTCATATGGGTGTCTGACAAACAGCATCACAGAGGGTAGCTGGAAATACCTCTTACAACAAACACTGTGGAGAAAGGCCAACAAATTGGAGGGGGATGTTCCAGACATGGGGACAGAATGTAAGTATTACTGTTCTACATTTGAAGTAATGTTGGTTTAACAGGCTTTGTGTGGATATAGCTGTTCTACGATTTATAGTCTGTCATGACAGTGTTATGTGGTTGAGAAAACTCTCACCTGTAGAGCTATCTGCAGACTGGATAGAGTTTGGTGTCTTAGATTTGGTGTGTTACTCACACATTGTCTGTCTTTATAAATGCAGTAGCATACTCTGATGATTGCAGTCAGTAAATGGTAACATTCACACGTGTTACTGACTTCATAACCCTCAGAAGAGACATGTTACAACAAACCCTGTTACACCAGCAGTTTTCTCAGCTTATAACAGCAATATGTCAAGAGTGTCCCTGTGCCACATAACACTGTCATGATGGACTTTAAATCATGTAGAACAGCCATATCCACACAAACTCTGTTAAACCATTACTTCAAATGTAGAACAGTAATACTTACATTCTGTCCCCCAAGTCTGTCACCCTTTGTCCATGTCTCATGCAGTAAAAGGTGGATATGTACAGTATATCATTATTTACTGAAATCACTCCTGATATCAAGCCAGTGATATATCAGACTGCCAGACATGTTATGTACAGGAGGCCTTATATTTGAGGACAAAACCTGTACATTCTGTTGTAGTCTGCACATTAGTGAGGTCTGTGTACTAATGGTGATTGTTGAAAGAGTGCCAGTATTGTGTAGCAGTGTATTGTGAATATATTTGGCTTGTGTACAGACTGGGGTAGATGTCAGTGTTCTTGGTCTTATACTACCTCATGTTGCATGCTGCTCCAGTTTGTGGTACCCTATCAGCTTATATGTTTGTAGGGCCAGATTGAGACATGTCCCATACCACAGTCAGGCATCAGACTATACTGTGAATTGGGCCAGTATATGTAGGGTTGGTGTGTGAGTGGCAAATATGATGATTTTTTTTTTCACACAGTCCATATACTGTACTATTAATTAAGCTTACCATTATGTGACTGTGACTGTGTTGAGATTGGTTGTGGGTATATACTTTCACACTGTTGTCTGTTACTCCATGCTGTTGCTTGCCTGTAGTGCCTGCTATATTTGCAATTACATGTGTATTCTCCCATAGGAAAATAGGGATAGTGTTGTGGCAGTCTGCCTGTAGTTTAGGCAGTGATTGGTAACATGCCTAGCAGCTCAGTGTATATACCCTAGTGTGATGTTATGTCCAGATATTTGTCAGATGTACTGTTGCCTGGTCACCATACTTGTGTATTACTGACAAAGCAGTGGGATGCTGTGAAGATGTATGTCACTGACTAGTGGGAAGTATGTGGTCTTGGGACCTGTGCTCCTCCAGTTAATATATGTTAGGACAGACAGGAGGTTGTGAATGCATCAACTGTGTGAGCCTATCTACTCCAGTACTTGTGATATATTGTTATTTTCATGGCTTTAAGCATCCCCTTTGTCAGGTTTGGTCCACATTTCTTGCACTAAGGTGTTCTGTGTATACCTCTCAATTGACCAGATTGTTTCAGACTGTCCACGTTTATTGCTCATATAGCTGTTGTATTCCATGTGATTATTACTGAGATTTGTATGGTGCTTTACTATGATGAGTTTATGATGTCTGTCAGTAAATGATGGCATATATGTCAGGTTCAGCAGAGCCTTCCTTCACAACATGTATGTTGACACAACCCCAGTTATTGTAGCAACATTCTACATTTATAACTGCAATTTGTGCAGTACATTCCCTTACAATAAGAGGTTAAGAGTTATGGTGCTGAGGTATGACTCCACTACATGTGATGGGCATAAATTATACATATACATACACACACACACACACATATATATATATGTGTGTGTGTGTGTGTGTGTGTGTGTGTGTGTGTGTGTGTGTGTGTGTATATATATATATATATATATATATATATATATATATATATATATATATATATATATATAGTATATCCCTTCTTAGATGTAGCTCACCATATTTATAGGTTCATAGGTTCATAGGTAGGTACTAGGCTATCTGCCCAAAGGCATTTATAAACCTAGCCGGAATGTGTTGGCTTTAGCCACCCCCTTAGATTAGATCCATGTGCCTCTGTCCAGCAGAGCCATTGAATTGATCCCTGGGGTAAACTTTCTGTTTCCCATCCACTCGTCAAGGTTTCTCTTGAAGAGGGTTAGCAAGGAACTCTGCCTAATGTAGATTGCAATCTTGTTCCAGAGCATGGGAAGTCTCTGGGACAGGAATCTATCCCTCCAGCACATCTTATTCATTGTTTTGGTGAGGTTTAGATCTCTGGAGTATGTGGCTCGAAGGGATATGGTTTTCTTTAGGTGGGGCATGTCCATCAATTTTCGGTTGGACATGGCCTTGTATGTCAGGCAGAGATCATCTCTGAGTAGGCGGTATGCAACCGAGTACAGCTGGAGTTTCTTCAGTTGAGCTGCATAGGGCATCTGGTTGAGGACAGTGATCCTCTTGGTGAGGTGCTTCTGTGGTCTTTCCAGTTGTTGCAGGTGTCTTGTAAGGTACATCCCAAATGGGGCATTGTACTCTATGATGGGTCTGATGAGTGATGCACAGAGGGGCCCAATGACCTCTTTCGATCTGGATGCAAACCCTTTTGTGATTAGGTGGGCCACATAGAAGGATTTTCTAACCACTTTGGCAATGTGATTATCAAAGGAGAGGTTACTATCTACTTGGGTCCCCAGATCCCTTATTACGTTATATGACTGATATCACACTATTTCCACTAACAAGTAGTGAACAGTTATAGTAGTCAAAGCAGTTGTTCACTACTATTCAGTACGTGTACTGAATAATACATTTGAAAAACAACATTCTTGCAGCTCTGATGGCTTAGTAGTTAAGTGCTATGACTATAGTGTACAGTGCACTGGGTTCAAGACCTGCATGGGCTATTCATTTTGTTGCTGGGCAGAAAAAGAGCTGATGGAGACAGGGTGATTAAGCTGCTTTAAAGTGACTTTAAGTGGGTTTGTTCGGGTTTGCGTGATGGTAAGTGCTGCTAACGTATGGTTAAATGGATAAGCGCTTACACCATGTAGGCTTATCTTACCAGTGCACAAATCTGCATAACATTTACATTTAAGCAATCCCTAAACCTGCAGAGCTGATGGAAACAGGGTGATTAAGGTGCTTTAAAGTGGCTTTAAGTGGGTTTGCACGGGTTTGCTTGATGGTAACCGCTGCTAATGTATGGTTAAATGGATTCACGCTTACACTGTGTAGGCTTTGCTTACCATTGTGCAAATCCGCATAGCATTTACATTTAGGCAATACCTAAACCTGCTAAGCATAGCCCAGCCCTAGTAACCAGTGATCACATTCCAGTCTGATCAAATAGCAGGGTAATGACATCTTTAATAAGTGTATTTAATTCCATGTACATAGCATGCTTCTATGTGTTGTCATTACAGTAGCAAGGGGTGTGAGTATACTGTACTGGGCAACTGAGTATACATGGGTAGTGCCACAATCTTTGCTCTTTGTATGTGTATCCCATGTCATGTGCAGTCACACGTGCATGCATTGTCTCATTACTTGACTACTTTTAGCAGTGTCTTTCCAAGCAAGAGTTGATTGCAGATTGTAGTAGTGGAACCATACACCCCTGCATGCAAAGCTGGGCTCTGAGTACTGACTATCATGCTCTTGGTGTTTGAGCTGTATGTTTTTATGTATCTCCTATTGGATAATGATCTGAATGGTGACTATTAACTGTAGACTACTATGTTTTTAGGACATGTCATTGAGGACTGCTGTCATGTAGTAATGCCATACCTGTTTCAGATGTCTATCTTTCACAACATTCATCCTAATGCATAATCTGTTGGCTATCTACTTTCTGTCTGTCCTCTGTACAGATGTGCAGATGTCAGGTATTCATCTTGGCTGCTTACAGGCAATCTATGATTGACTGACACTGACATGTCTCCCTAGCTGTGTTATGAATGCCACAGCTAGGAAACTCCACTCTGTATGCATCACATGCCATGGATACTTCAACCAGACTACCACAGTCAACAGAACATGTTTGGGTACAGGTCCAGAATCCAGACACTGGCCATATTATGCAATATATGTTACATATATGTCAACTGGAGCACCTCACTGGCCCTCTTCAAGAGAAAGCCAGATGAGTGGATGTTGAATGTAACTGTGACCCTGGGGATCACTGAAGTGGCATTACTTGATAGATGGCCTGCTGACAAATGTCAGGTGGTATGATACCAGTGTACTCACATGCCCTACTCTTCTCATCTCTCCATGGACATTAGCCTGGTACACACCTAGGAACACCTGCACCTATGGTCCTCAGTACTGACAAATGTGTCTGTGTGCATTACTGAATATAACAGTATTTGTGTGTTTGTAAACTTGTTGAAAATACTCTGAGGGCCTTCTCACTCACTACACCCCCCATTGCTACACTTAGAAAGGGCTGCTGCTGCAATTTACATTGAATGCACCTTGTGACACTTTTCACACTATGGGCTACCTGGAGCTTGCAGTACCAGCATAACACTGTTCTACAAATGGGTAGATAGGCATGGGTTACCCTCTGGATCCTGGCAAATGTGAGTATGTGTGGGTGTGTGTGTGTGTGTGTGTGTGTGTGTGTGTGTGTGTGTGTGTGTGTGTGTGTGTGTGTGTGCATATTAGTAGGAGACAGCATTCTGGGGCCACATTCACCAAATACACTAAACCTTGCCATATATTATAAGGGATGGTAATGTTGCTAACATTAGAACAGCCATGACAAAACCCTCACCCTGCTATGCCTGTAGTGTGCACAATAAATGCCTATCCTTGTAGTAGCAATAATTAGACAAGAGTTTGTATTGCAATCCTGGTAAATGTGTGGTTGTGGGTCTGTCGAAGCATTATCATGGGTTTCAGTGGGTACAATATCCAATGTGGGGGTGCTGGGTATACCGTCTTTACACCATGGTACCCCAGTACATGTCCCAAGGTCCACTGTATGAAGACAGCTCTCACCATCAACCATACAGGTAACTGATGATACTCCTCAGCCTAATGATGCATGTGCTGTGTGCAAGAACTATGTAACAGTATGGACTCACTGACAAGGTAGTCAGCAGTGCTAAACCCAGGTCTGTCAAATATGTCTGTGACTGTATGTGTTTGTCAATGTGCATATGACAGTATGTTATACTATGTATTGTCCATTAACACCCTGTACATCCCCATTACCAGACTCTACAAGGCCTGGGGCTGTTGTTCACTTTACAGGAAGCATGGGACACACCTCACCCTACAAACACTGTAGTGTGTGCAATTAAGGCCAAACACATTAGTAGCAAGACGTATCTAAGTAGGGGGTTCTAATCTCAGTGTTGCCAAGTAAGTGTGTGTGTATGTGAAGGGATCTATTTCAGTTTGCAGAAAATATATTTCCCAGGAGATCAGTTGTCTGAGACCTAACTGGCAAAAGGTAGCATTTCAAAGCAATCACCTTGTGGAAATGCATTCCATCAAAACTAGTAGTGGATGTGTAAATGCCCTCTTCCCCACTGTATAGCTGTATGTCAATACTGTAGTTGGTATATATAGTTGGGTGTGGTTGTTGTGGGCACAGCCACCCACATTGGGGTTATTGTTGTGTGTATCCCCCCCGCTTACTGTGCTGTTATACTGTACAGTTCATGTTAAGAGGTTAAGTAGTTGTTAATCCCACTATGTGTGTGATTCTACTCCACCCCACACCCTCTGAAGTCAGAGACTGTGCCCCCCACACCATCATACCTATGTATACCACCTCCATGATTGCACTAAATTGGGGAAAAGGACATGTACCCTGCCAGTACCATTTTCACTGACATTAAATCTGGCGGACTGATTATTTACTGATGTGATGTTTTGGCAATTTGGTCTTGGTGGACTTACACAGTGCAAAATGAGTTCTCTGCAAAATGAAGTACATCCATGTGAACAGCACTCTCTGTGTATTGCATCAACACAAAAGCCTGTGTGTGTGTATGTTATTCACAAACATTTGGTGTGTGCCACCCAGTACACTTACCACTGTCCACTATAAAAGATCTGCTTACATCTGCCACCATGCACTCACCTGTATACACCCCTCAGACCTATCAGTCATGTTTCACATGCAGTAACTGTTATACAGACCTGTTACTTGTGTTCAGCTGTACCAGGGATATGACACAGTCAAGGTGTTACCACAGTGCCACACCCTGTGTAGGAAAGGACAGCAGACCAACATCCTCCTGACACAAAGACACCTAGAACACAAACAGAATATATTAAGGAGACCACAGTCAGTGCTAATAACAGCTATAATGCATCATGGCTGGACAGCTACACACCCTGACATGTAAGCATTAAACATTCCAGCTCACAACATGTTAAACAGCAGTACATTGCTAAACTTTAGTACATTCACCCTGTGCATCAGGATCATGTTAGCATGTCAATGCATCAATGGTATGGATGTCAGAGATGGGGCACAGGTATCATCATATGCACAGGGTGTGGTGTGGCTTAACTAGAGGCCTAGGCTGAGACATTTGGTTGACATCATGTGTGTGGGTCAGGGTTTTTTTATTAAATGGCCTGTGCAAATGTGAAGTGTGTGTAGATATGGAGGTGCCCTAGCTGTGTTGGTAATATGTGTGTGTATGTAAGCACACAATTCTGCCATGTGGCTGCTCCATACAGGGGTATGTTGGACAGCTGCAGACTGTACATGGCAGGGTGTACATTTCACCATGTCCAGCCATGGACATGGGAACTGTGCCTACCAGGGGTTGCACGGGCACCACCATGCAGAGGCAAAGATATGGTACTCTTCCCTGATGATGACAATTGTCCACTGGATCCACGTCCCTATTGGGACTGGCCAAGACCAAGTGCACATGGCTTGCTGCACTGTGGTGTGGACAGCACCCCCCAGCAGTACTGGTGCTGGTATAGCCACTACGGGAGCAGCCGTGAGATGTTGCACATCCACGTAGACCCCCACCTGTTGGTGTTGCTGATCTACATCCATGTGGCTGATGCCCTAATCCCACCACATACTCTACCACAGACACCACACAGTCGAGGATTCCCACCATCTTAGCCAACCATCTATCCAAAACCTCTGCAAAATAATGGCAACCATCTGCATGATCACGGATGTAGTCATATGCAGCAGGAAATGTAGCCCTCTGTTTGCCTGTGCCTCCATGATGGCCTGAAACATGCATCTGGTGACACCTGCTGTGGCACTTCTGCCAGGGGCATGATGGCCAGCAGCCATCCTATGAGCTCCCCTGTACATCTGCCTATGTAGGACCTCACCAGTCTTCTGGCTATGGCTGCTGTGTACAGACACACTTGCCATAGTCACCACACTTTCCTGTCCCATGCCACCTCTTGCCAACTGTTCCTCATCTATGGCCACCTATGATGGGGTATGTGTGGGCATTGTGACTGTGTGCAGGGATGTGGTGGATAAAAGTGGGATGCCAACCAATGGTACAGATTCAGTCCCTGACAACCCTGCCTGTGCCTCACTATGCCTATCATCATTGTCAGAGTCTGTATGGACCCTAACATCAGTTTGCCTGCAGGAGGGACCCTCACCCACCTCGCCACCTGTGGGAGGCAGACAAGAAATGTAAATTAAAGCCTGTACATTATGGTTTACTTCTACACACAAACACACACACACACACACACACACACACACACACACACACACACACACACACACACTTACAGGTGAGGTAACACAAAGATATTACACAGACCTCACATTACCCAATAGTCGACATGCATGACATATGGCACTCCACAGCATGCACTGCAGCCATTCGTAATCCTTGTTACCAACATTATTCATCTCTGTGATGCATGAGTTATGTTAGTAGGTGATGCCCCTTCCCCTGGAACACACTGCACCCATATATACATTATTGCTGTGCACCTATACAGCACACTGGCATGTACTGCGCACCATACCTCACATATGTACAGACCATTGCTGACTGTATAGATGTCTGTCAGTTATGTTTGCTCTGTTGCTCACAGCCCCTATGTGTTTGTCTGACACATAACTGGGATGATATGAGGACTGATGTCAATAGTTTATGCCTGATCTTTGATTTGCAGATCTCATCATCAGCAGTGCATGTATGTGCAATAATATCCAGTTACGCCGACAACCTTCAAAGCTTAATGTGGATATGAGGAGTGTACTCACCCTTGTTAACATGCCAGCCTCTTCTATGATATGCAATGGGCCCATTTGTTAGCATTACACACACCTAATATGTGACATATGACCTGTGCAATCCAATCCAATATCAAACAAATGTGTTAGTCTCGGAGATGCTGAATGAGATGTATACAATATGTGGGCTGCATAAGTGTGCACACCCTTAACACAATGGCTTGTTGAAGCACCTGTTAAGTGAACTACAGCAGTCACTATTCCTGGAAGGAGTGTACTAGCATGGCCCTTCTTTACTTGGCATTATGTGGTCTGTCTGCCCTACAAATGTCCCCCAAGTCTGCCAGATTGCAAGGTCAGCTCATGTGCACAGCCCTTGGAGGTCACACAGTGGCTTCACCATTGCTGTAGAATCTGGGTTATGTCTGACACAATTCATAACCTTGACTGTGTTCAGAGACAGCCATTTGTAGCTAGCTTTGGATGTATGCTTCAGTTCACTGTTGTGTTCCAAGCTGGCACCCCTCCCCATCCTGAGCCTTATTGCAGATGCCTGACAACTATGGGCCATACATGAGTGATATTTTGCAGTGTTCCAAATTCCAACCACCATGTCTACCAGCCTAGTACCAGCTAATGAACAGCAACCCGAAAGGTGTACACTGGCACCAGCAAGCTAAATGTTGGGGATGGTGGCCCTGAGGTGGAGTGAGGTGTTGCTTGTGCACCACACATATCTTTATGGATACTGTCTGTAAGTTTGAGCCTTGGTCTCATGACACCATCACACATTGCAACACATGCCTTTGGGAGACTTGATGTTATGCTTATGCTACCTGTACAGAGTCCTGGATGATGTTTCATGTGGGACTAATCTTTCATCTGATTACCCTAACCCTTAAGCCACTTATGCTGAATCCAGGCAATTGTTGACACAGGTATTGCACAGGCAGTACTTGGTAGACATTCCTGCAACTCCCTTAGTGTTGCTGCATGTCTCTGGGCAGCCTCCATGACCAGTTTGCAACATGTTTTGTCATCTGGTTTGGATGAGCATCTGTTTATTTTCTACATCACTGTTGTCCCATATTACATACACCCATAGACGACTGTCTGCACTGTTTGCCATGGTATATGCAATGGTGAGGTAAGGTTACTTTTCCCACTCCTGACTGCTACCTTTGGATATGGGATCCATTTCATGGTTGTAAGATGTGTGCAAGCCATGGCTGCCTGTGTTGCAGGCAACTGGGCAAATGTCATGGACATACTTCTTGGACAGCAGACCATTACTTGGTGTGACATTGAGGCCCTGTACTTGATGGCAGGTGTGTACTCAAGAAGAGTGAATGCTGTCAGTACATCATAAGCTGCCTCCACAATATGTTATTGGAGTGTGTGCACACATATGCTGTCAGTGTTTTGTAAGGTTTGTATTCCCCATATTTGTTGTCCTAACATAGGTTTCCATATTACACATTCATTGTTTATGTTAGGATCACATTACAGGTTGTAATAGGTGTGGAATGTGTTATTATGGTCTGCCGTTTTATATATCAGGAACAGTTGCCATTGTAATAGTGGTGTATACACTGCTTTATCCACTGTATAAGGGCAATGTTTAATACATGTCCCTACTGTAGGCAATTTGTCCCACCATTTTGTTTATCTCTGTCTACACATCTGGCACTGACAGGTTCTGATGTATACTGCAGGACTCGCACATACCCTTCAGATATACCACCATGGTGACGACTGTAATGCATTGCAGTTAACAACATAAATGAACATGTACAGCATGCATTATGGGTAGGTGTGTTAAATGTGTGCATGGAAAATAGCATGGCCTTAACATGGCCAGTGTATTGGCAAACCTGAACATAACAACTCCATACTCACCAGCTACAGGCTGCTGTCCCAGATGTATACCAGAGGGACTGAAATAGTTTTGTGAGAGAAGTAATGTCAGTAGCCACACCTGTGGCATTGTTACAGGGTGGAAGTAGTATATCAGCACATCAACAGTACAAACCCCAATACTATGGATTATACACATCTGTGCATTACTACACTCCAGCAACAGACTATCCTATCTGACATGCATGTAAATACTTTACAGATACGAATGGATAAGAACAGTGTTCTAGTAATGTGCACTGGGGCCTTACCTGCATGCTCCTTGTCCATTGTGTGGGTGGCATCCACCTCCACAATACTGTCTTCAGCTTGCTGGCATGTCTGGTGGGCAGGTGCCCCAAGGCTGGCAAGGAGTTCCTTAGCATGTGTCAGTGGGCGCTGGATGGCCTGATCCCCACCCATGGCTAGCTGGTCCCTCGCAATGGCAGCAGCATGCTGACAGGCATGGCAGATGAGGTCTGTGCAATGATGCCGCACCTGCTCATAATTTTGGCTGTGCATGCTGACATCATTTACACTGTGGATGAACTTGTTCCATAGGACGGTCCTCTCCTGCAGATCCTGGGCTCTGCAACTGAATAAGACACTGTGATGTTGTATGAGATGTTGTATAATGGTCTCATTCTTCATAAGCCTTGAAAATGGTTTGAAACAGGTAAACAAAAAACTTTCCAAACACTGTCTTCCAAGACCACGTGAATATTCCACTACGAAACCTGCGTTTGAAATATTTATTTAAGCTTCTCTTTAAACATGCACTTTTCGTCAGATTTAAGAATCCAACTTCATCAGAAACAAAACTTTAAGTTAACAATCTACTAGAGCATTTTATAGCACCCAAATCTCATTGAAATCACATTGAAGTCACGCAGCACTACACATGTACTACGCAGAGAGCTCACCCTACTGGTGAGACTTGCAACTACTAGTTAATTCTTTATTTTTTATTGTTTGTTTTATATATTGTTTAATTTCTACCTATATAAAATCTCATGTACATGCAGGTGCAACTCTCGAAAATATAATGCTATAATGAACAATGATAAAAAATATTATACTAACAAATATAAAACAATATATATAAAAAATCTCCAAGTAAAAAGTTGTGTTAAGCTTTATATAACTAACAAAGTTAAAATAGTTAAAAATAGATGAAAATAACATTTTGACTTGTAATTTTGATCTCAAAGAACTACACATATATTTGCTCGTAAAAGCAGCAAAGTCTCAAATCTAAAAATACAAATGAGAATTCACCTTAACAGATTTTTTAAGCGTAGGACACACATAATCGAATTACACTCATTCAGGCCGGGAAACTGGCAGGCATTCAGCCTCAATTGCCAACAAAGCTCTAACCTTTCCAATCTAAGTGACTCCGGACCATGTTGGTGAAGGCAGGGAGCCATGGACATTGCATATTACCCGGAAGACATAAGCAAGATAAATGGTCAAAGGGCCACATAAGTTTGTCCCTTGCACATCTTCTTCTTTTGGCTTTTTCCCAGTTAGAGGTTGCCACAGCAGATCATCTGTCCACTCATGATTAGCAGTGGAGTTCTATGGTGTCAAGTTGCAAGCCCGGTGCCCAACCTTCCACAGAAGGCACACACATGCATGCACTCACACCTAGGGCCAATTTAGAATGTCCAATCTGCCTACAGCATGTCTTTGGGATGTGGGAGGAAACTGGAGCACCCGGAGGAAACCCACATGACCATAGGGAGGAATGCAAACTCCACACAGAAGGCACCCCAGCCAAGGATCAAACCAGAGAACCCCTTGCTGTGAGGTGGCAATGCTAACTGCTTCACCACTGTGGCCACCCTGTCCCTTGCACATCAACAGTGGATATTACTTGCAACTCATCCACACTATATCATAACATTGTAAGCTATCATGGCTTTGGCATCTTGCATTACACTCCTGGCTCTGACCAGTCTAGTTCCCCCAATTTTGGACACTTACTAGCATAATCCACTAATCTCCATTCATTTCTGTGTAGAGGGATGGTCATCTTCCATGTGGATGGTGTGTGGATGGTGGCAAGTCTGTGTTCGACTGCAGTGTGAGATGGAGCTGTGAGCATGTCTGGGTTCATGTAGGAGGCAGACTGTGATGTTCTCATGCCCCATGGAGACTTGCTATTGTTGCCATCAGTTGGCATTATGTACATGCTCACCACTGATGTGGGCAGCGGTATGGATTATGTGCATATCCCCCTGTACAAATGTTGTGGACAGGGTGGCACTGTTCCCACCTAACCTGTCTGATGCAGGTTCCCTGTATCGATGGCATGTGTGTATGAGGTGTGCTTCCCCCCCCAGTACAGGCTGAATTGTGTTACTGCCTCTGAGACTGACTACATATGTGGAGACATTGTTACAATTGGTCTTGGTGGTGTGGATATGTCACATTTATAGTCATAGTCAGCCTTACAGGAAGTCACCTGTGAACCTACATGCTTGCTCAGATAGAGGTGGACTTGCTTCCAAGTTGTGGTATGCACCTATGTGTCCCTGCACAGCCACTATAGCAACCTATTATATACTTTGTGTATTGCTGCTGTCCACCAAGGGGGATTACTCTATCGTTGGTGGAGGCTGCTTGTACAGGTCAGGCATTGCTGATTCCATATAGCTACAGTGGATATAAAGTGTACACACCTTTGTTACAATGTCTGGTAGTTGTGCAATTGCAACATGAGCCCACAAAAGCTCATGTCAACACAATCCCCACCTGTAATGTGACTTATAGCCTGCTCATTTCAATAGAGAATATAACAATCTGATCTGTGGACACATATGGGAAATAATACTCAGTACAGTAAGCCAGGTGAATGTGTGTGCACACCCTTACACTGATATGTTGTGTAAATACCTGCTGAGATGATTACAGCATCCATTTGTCTCAGTTTGTACTCTAACATCATGTCACATCTTCACTTGGCAATGGCTGCTCACCTTCCACAAAACAGCTTTGTTTCCTTTTCAATGGAATTATACATGTTATGGTTCACATTTGAGGTGAGAAACATTTTGAAATGACTTTCTGTGGTCTCATTGGCATACAGCACACAAACTTGGCATTCCAACAGGGGTGTGTACACTTTGGAAATCCAGTGTATATGGGTGTTGATATAGCTGTTAGTGGTAGGCATGGACAGTGGGTCATGACACAGTTGTACATGTCTCTGATTACTACCTAATAATTATTCCTACTGTAGCACCCATAGCAGTGTCATGTCAATGCAACAATCAGTAGCTGTACACATTTTATTTTGTTGTATGCAGTGACACTGATATTATACACATGTGCAACATGCACAACCTATTTTCCAGGCTGCTTGTGACCCATGTTATTACTTTTGTGCCTTTCAGCTCAACATAAGCATACATACACATGCTCAGGGGATACCTGGTATACATTTTTGTCCTATGTTAATATGGCACACTGTATATACAGTCTTGCAGATCAATCATGCATCTCAACCTGTTATACCAGGATTTCTGGGCAATGGTCCACATCAATGGGTGACAACAGGGAAATCAATATTGATAACATAACAATATAGCTGACATAACATGAGTATATGTGTATGTGACTACAGATATCAGTCACAACTGTGAATATTGTCCAGCAGAACACTGTACAGTTGAATGTTATTAATTCAGTATATCACATGCAATTTAATACACACATCTGCAACAGCATTCTACTATGCACATGCCCTATATAGGTATCTCAGATTTACAATACAAACACATATAATACTCATATTCACAGGAAACATATGGATATGGACAACATCCCATTAACTGGCCTAGCAGTGGCACAGTTGCCACTCTTTGACAGACACTGTAGTGGTTGCCATATGTCAGCTGTCCTTTCCCAGGGTGAGTCAGGCTCCTCAGCTGTGACATGACCTATCCACCTCTTGGAGCATCACATGTGGACAAAGCCTAACATTGGGGGAGATATATAGGGATAGATCTTAAATATGTCTGTTACAAACCTATGAAGTTTATAGCATAATACATTTTCTATTACCATGACTGTTCTGATGGTGGTGGGGTCTGGATCTCAAGTGTTTGTCATTACTTAATGGCTTCCATCTCCAGCTATTTTCCAGACTAATATAGATGTTAGGAGGAACAGAACAAGCAATATGATGGGTAAATCTTGACATTATGTGAAGATCTGCACAGTTGACAGGTATGGTCCACTGTAAACAGAGCCAGATGCTATGTCCATAGCAGTTGTTCAGCAGGACATCATTACAGCAAGTCTTGATGGCACATATAAATCTTTCCCATTCATCTCTCCCATTATTACAGACTGAGTACTACATTCACTTACATGCTTACAAGTTTCACATACCTGTTGTATTATTATGCTCTCTTCTGTGTTCCTGTTGATGTGTTCCTTTTATGTTTGTTTTTTTTCTTTTTTTAGTATTATGCTTGTTTGTTTTTTCTTTCTTTCTCTCTCTCTCTCTCTCGACTACAGGGATCAAGCTGATTTGAATAGGGTGCAGCATGGCTTTTGTAGGTGATGCTCCTGATCAGGTGATGGCCTCTGCATCAATTGGCATTCCCCACTTGCTAATTGCATGCAGGCAGCTGTGTAGTTCTTCCAATAGCTAATGTCATAGCAACCCAGTACTATAAATGACTACATCATGTGGGCATTCTCCCTTTAATTTGCCTGTATGAAAACATCCTTCATGTGTGGGAGCAGCAGTATTACAAACAGCAGGTAGGAATACCTCTTACAACAAGACTTGTGGACACAGGCTAACTACATATTTGTATAAGGTTCCAGACCTAGGGACAGAGTGTGAGTATTGCTGTTATATGCTTTGAATACTGCTAGTTTTACAGGGTTTGTGTGTACATGCTAGTTTTGCATGGAATACAGTCTGTCTGCACAGCTCTCAACTGTGGGGCTATCCACATGATGGCCAGAGGTTTGGCTGTTATGTTTTGTCTGTTCCCCACACAGGTGTTGTCCTTGGCAAATCAGTGGTATTGTATCTGCTACTTGCTATCAGCACATGGCAACATCCATTTGTGTTTCTGAAATCATATTCCTCAAAAAGGATATGTTGCAACCAATCCTGTAACACCAGTAACTTTCACAGTGTATTACAGCAATATTTCAACTATGGCCCTGAGGTTTGGCCTCTGTCCTCCACTTATATACCAGGCTTTGTTCAGATGTCCTGCAGTAAGAGGTTGATAGGTATATGGTCAATCATTATTTAGTGCTGACATTCCTGCTATCATTCCAGTGATGGTGTGGACTCCCAGACATGTTGTGGGGTAGGGGCATATATATGAGGACTACAGCTGGACAACATGTGTGACCCTGTACAGTCAACAAGTCAGTGTATACAGGACACTGTTATATGCCCATGTAAGATATTTTATGGGGGACGGACATTAAATGCCTTCAACCTAGGCTGTTAGAACATGTGAGGGATATTACTATTCAGAAACATAAAGGTATATGGCTCTACATTTTCATACATTTCACCATGGGGACAGTGGTGGGTTAGAGCTTACTGTTTTGCACACAGTTCTGTTTGTCAGTGTGATAATGCAGTTTGAAGTTAAGCATTGTTATGTAAAGGATCTATTTACATTGTAACACTTGCTACTTTACCCCCTAGGGGTTAACTACAGAGTGTATTTGGAGGCTGTTGAACTAAATATGTACTTGTGTTAATTGATTTTTGTCTTCAAGACATGTGTGAGTTTTTACTGTTGGACTACTTGAAGGCTTTGGCCAACACAGCAGAGTATCTTATATTTTGCAGATTACTGTATCATATGTTTACTTTGATAGTTGCATTAATCACTTATTTTGTATTTCAAACACCTACATGCTATAAGAGATGTCATACACAATGTAAACTGTACACAAATAAACATTTTTATTTATGCAAAAGGTGTGGTGTTATGTCCTTTGCACGGAGTGTGGGTATATGTTCTAAAGCAATAATTCTCATTTCTAGGAAAGAATCAGGGACTCTGGCCCTTTGAGAAGATGGCAAATGTAGGAATGATGCCTGTTTGATATCCTGTGCACTCTCTATATATACTATCTTTATATATATCTTAAGTATTTATATATATGTATGTATGTATGTATGTGTATATATATATATATATATATATATATATATATATATATATATATATATATATATATATATATATATATATATATATATATATATATATATATATATATATATATATATATATATATATATATATATATATATATATATATATATATATATGTCATTTGAATGTTTAGTGCTTCCACATTGTACATTCTCTATGGTAGACTGACTGTTCAGCATGATATGTTGGGGAAATTATCCCAGTACTTTAGAGCTCAGATGGCTTAGTAGTAACTTGCTGTGGCTATGGAGTGAAGGGTCCTAGGTTCAAGCCTTGCTAGGACTGATTATTTTGTTGCTGGGCAGAACAAGGGCTGTTGGACACAGAGTGATTAAGGCACTTTTAAGCAGTTGTAAGCAGGTTTGTGCAGGTCTGTGCAGCGGTAAGCAATGCTAACTTCTGGTTAAATATGCTTACAGACAGCCTTTAAAAGTGCTGAATCTGTGTAGGCATCACTTAGCACCGTGCAAACAGGTTTAGTCCTGCTTACATACTGCTTACTTCCGCTTACCCCCATGCTAATTTCTTAAAAAGAAAAGAAAAAAGGGGTGATAGGAAAGTGGTGAAAAATGGGGCATGAAGAGGGTAAAACAATATGACAGATAGTTAGGGATGTGCAGGATGGGTGTAGGGAAGGTCCAGAGCTGTCCATTTCTTCCACAACAACAGCTGTGCATATACTGAATTTGGAGGTATATTTGGACACTCAAACCCCTGAGAGAGAGGTGAGGTTAACAATAATGTGTTGTGAAACCAATTAGACCAGATTACATGTGTCCAGTGGACACGTGTGTGAAATGGACAGCTATGTATGAGGTGAGATTTTTTTTTCAGAACAGATTGCCCTTTTTTTTTTAAGGTGAGAGTGGGATGTTAGGGAAGGATAGTATGTACATTTGGGGAGGTAGGTTGGGTAGGAAGACAGACAAGACAGCATACAGGGGTGGTATATGACACATGTGGGGGTCAACACCTTGGACAGGGAGGGGTGTTTGGAAATCGGAAGCCCATGAGCCCCCAAATGGAAACAGTGGGACTGAGGTCCCCACCCATGGGCAGGCACCACTGCACCTTCACAGCCCCAAAGGAGGCTGTGCTGGGGGCTGAGCAGGAGGGGCAGGCTGACCCTCTAATTGTGCCATGCTGCCTTCAAGCTGGTGTAGTAGATCTCCAAACTCCTTTCAGAGCTCGCTACACACCAATCCCCGGACCTGTCTTCGGGTGACAGGATCCTGTCTGTGCCTGCTCCCTGGGGGGATGAGCCCCATCCCCTGAGGTGGTTCCACCCCAAGGTGGTGCAGGACCAGCAGACGAGGAGGTCCTGGGGTGGGTCTCAGATGTGCTGGGGCCCGGTGCCATGGCCAGATGAGGTGGGAGAGGGGGGTCCACTGGGACCGGCCTTCCAAAATGTGCTATGGTGTTGAATTTTTAGAACATATGTGGATTAGTAATAGTCAACACAATTCAGGATTAGTTATAACAGCATGCATAGATATTCCTATTAACCCAAAACAACAGATTTTGAACAATTGCATAGCAAACAGAACACATGCATATATGGAACCACAATGGCCATTACAACAGCATGCAGGTTACATTGATAGCAACAGGCCACCAATGACAGTATTTCAACATGGAACATTAACAGAAAAACATTTCAATATTTGTTGAATAATAGGACATATATCTCAACAGTAGGTTTGGTTAAAACATACCCATTGATTTGTGTGTTTAGATTATTGTTGCAGATATGGTGGGAGGGAAAGAGAGATGTCAATTAACAACTTGTATATCCTTGCAGTACTCAAAACTTTAATGATCATTGTTCTAATAATTACCCTACAGGTATTATTACAATACCCTATAGCCTTGGTTTGGGCAGTGGTATGTTTGTACACCGTGTATACTTCAACCATCTTATAGGTACATTCTACTTCTCTTACCTGGTAGACCTGTGGGAAGAATGTTTGTTAATACTACCTGAGATGTTTCTACACATATTCCCAGATTTCTAGTTAATATTATGCACATACCTCTCAACCTCTTAATGCAAAAAATGTGGACAAAACTTGACAAAATGGGGGTACAAATACAGACATATATTAAATATTGCTCTTATAAACTTAGAAAGTAGCTAGAGTAACAGAATTTGTTTTAATATACATTTTCTGAAGGATCTGAAGTCTGAAACTCAAATGTATGTCATTATTTAGTGACTTCAATCCTGAGATCATCCTAGTGATTTGCCAGGAAACAAGAGGAATAGGCCAAACTATGAGCCAAAAATCTGGACATTCTGTGAAAATCTGTACAGTTGAGAGGTATGATTATGCATACAGCTTACTACCACTCCTGGGATTCGAACCATGGCTGTGTCTGCTAAAAATGCAGCAATCTGTGTTTCTACAGTGAGCTATTGAGAAACTGCTGTCTCTTTGTTTAGTGTTTTCCGTCCAAGTCTCTCTTGGTTGTACAGTCTGAGCTTGTAATTACAACATTCTTATACAGACATTCCTAGACATATTTTTATGTAGCACAGTGTGGGTAACAGTGGTTGACACAACATTACTATTCAGATATCAGATCTTGGGGAATGCAACATGTCAAGCCATACAATACCAGAGTAAACACAACCAGTCCAGGATTTAGAACTTTATTGCCAGGCAGTTATAGTTCTCTTACCTGAAAGGCTTGTAGGGGGAATGTTTGTTAACACTACCTGACTGTTTCTACACATATTCCCAAAATCCTAGTTAAAATTATGCATATATTTTACTACCACTCCTGGGATTCAACCCATGGCTGTATCTGCTAAAGATGCAACAATCTGCATTTCATCAGAGTGTGCTAATGAGAAACTGCTGTTTCTTTTTTCAGTGTTTTCTGTCCAAGTCTTACTTGGCTGTATACTTTGCCTTGTAATTATAACATTCTTATACAGACATTCCTAGACATATTTTTTTATGTAGCACAATGTGGGTAACGGTGGTTGACACAACATTACTATTCAGATATCAGATCTTGGTGAATGCAACATGTCAAGCCATACAATACCAGTGTAAACTCAACCAGTCCAGGATTTAGAACTTTATTGCCAGGCAGTTACAGTTTTATTTAGATATGACCTATATGGGACTATTACTGTCATATTGTCTGGTTTATTTAGCACAAACCATACACATTTATTTATACTGCCAGGTGAAATTCTACTCCTTTATATTTATTTGGTATGACTACTACAAGCAGGATTGTAACTCACCAGCCTTGCGACGCAGCCTTTACAACCTACTGGCATGGGCTTCCTCATTCACAGCCTGCTCAGCTGCAGCTGTAATGGAAATAGAGAAATATTTAGGCATACCTATCCATCACATACACAGGCTGGACTTTGGTAAACAGTTATTGCTATGAATACTTACACACTGCTGAGACATCACCCCTCTGTCTTGCTTCTTGGACCCACTTGTCCAAAAGCTCCCTTTCCTTCTGCTTCAAGTCGGCATAGTGGTGCTGGACCTGCTCACCAGTCTGTGAGATACCAGTGGCAATGGTGAGATCACAGGTGAGACAATCCCACACTTCTGCTTTATATTGGGACCCTTGGTACTGGTCCTTCAGCAGGCTCACATCATGTTTTTTTACCAGGAGTCCTACCATGACCTTGGACTCCTGTATGTCCCAGCACTGCGCCTGAAAGTGCATGCCCTCTCCAACACCTACCATACTGCCTACAGTGGGGAACTGCAACCAGTTATGAGCTGTATTCCCACCTGTGGGGTTTAAATATGGCCGATTTCCCACCTTTTGCCATGTTTGGATGGTTTTGAATATACTGAGCTAAGCTAAGCTATGGGCAAACCTGCTGAGCTAAGGTTGGCAGTGCTTAGAGGGTCAAGTTCTGAGCATAGCTTACTGGTGTTCACATCTACTTAGCTACAACACTTCCTGCATAGCATTTACATTTCAGCAATGCTTACAGTGCCATAGCTTAGCTGAACATAACGTAGCATTATTTACCTTTAATTTTTTGGACTATCATGATGGTGGGTTTCATTCATCATTTAGCATAGCTTATGATATGTATGTTGACCTTCCATAATATCCCCCTATGTACTTTTCTGACATATTACATTTTGTGTGACTGCATGTATGGGACACTTGTGTTTATGTGAGGGTTTCACAAATTCAGTACACTGACACCTCACATCTGGCCCTAATACACTGCTCTGTTTGGTAAATATAAGTTACTTACTACATAAATATACTAAAATATTACATTTGCAGTGATTTCACATACAAAATAGAATTGGTTGCAGTGGGGTTAGAACCCTGACTGACTACATGTGAAATGTACACTCTAATCACTACGTTATTACACTACGGCATATGGTGGCTGTTTATTGCTATTTAACTTCTTGGGCCGTTTAAGCTGGCCTATGCATAGCTAAGCAATAGGCACACCCGTGCAGCTATGCTTAAACTTTCCTGCTGATGTGAAAAACAAAAACATTACACATTACAGACACTTTTTAAATATTGCTCTTACAAACAGTTGTTAGAATAACAGATTTTGCGTTCGCATGCATTTTCTGAAGGGTATGATGTCTAAAACATAGTTCTGTCATTATTTTCTAACTTTATTCTTTAATGATATGCCACTACTTTGGCAGTGGCCACTTGTTTATTTCACGGCCATACACTGTACGGCAGGAATCTGATCATTCTCTTGGGATCTCTCTTGTTGGGGGTTTACATTCTGTGTAAAGAGTGATCTCACTCTTTTTACATTGCTGTACGGCAATTCTGTTCAAGTCATTTTATTCAATTTTTTTCAAGCCAATAATTAATAAACTTTACAGATCAAGTAAGAATAAATTGAATGAATTATGTACAAAATGTACAATGGCCTCAAATCAAATAATGACAAAAGGAACACAATCGTAGATACACAGAAAAATATCACACATTAGTAAAAAAAAAAAAAAAAAGAAAAAAGACTTTTTTGCTTCTTCTCCTCTTATGAAGGTAAAGTTGTATCTGTTTTAAGTGTCTCAATAAGGGAAAGAACTTTTTCCCAAGGATTATTAATACATTTCCTAGGAAAGATTCTCATTTCCTTGACTTTGATTTCAAACATTGCTACATCTTTCAATAGAATTAGAACATTATCAAATGTTGGGATGATAGAGAACTTCCATTTCCTTGTGATACACTTTTTTGTGACTGTCATTGTAGTCCAAAGAAGATAACGGTCTTTGCTCTTCATAACAATGGTTTCATTTATATTCAGGAGAATTAATGACTTTGACAAAATGAAAGAATCAGTAAAAATGACTTGCAGAAATTCATCAATATCTTCCCAGAATTTCTTAATGTGGGAACATTTTTGCATAATATGAGACCAATCAGCATTACATTTTGAAGTACACCTCCAACAAATTATTTCATTAGAATTGTTAAATCTAGCTATTTTGTTGGGAGTATAAAAGGCTCTATGTTGAAACTTCAATGCAAAAATTCTCCAACTTTGTATATTTGAAAACTTAATATAATATAATATACCAGTTTTGGTCACATTTGATAACAATAATGGATATTCTTTAGTAATAAAATTCCAGAATTTCTGGTTAGAATTTATTTTGTAATTAATAATGATTTTATATAACTTTGAAGTTAAATTTGTCCAATTAAAGTCTATATATATTACTTCATGTAAGCAAAATATAAATTTAGGTCTGGATTTAAAAGAAGAATTGTCTATTGCTCTACATAAGTCTTGTGCATAGGGTATTAAACTGTTAAGAGCTAACCAATCAAAGTTTGATAAATTAAATGTATTAATTAACTGATTTATATCCATGACTATCAGATTTTCTATGCACTGGTACCAGCATGTAAAGTGTTTTCCTATCCATAAATTAAGAGTATTTATGGGAATGTTATTGAAAACGTTTTTAGTAATTTTGAAGGGAGTTAATAACTGAAACCATAATTTAATGTCTATATTATTGTTTACAAAGCTCCGGAAAGTGTTGTAAATATAATTTATATAGTTTAGATTGCTAGGTTTGGAAGAATTATATTGCAAGTTAATACACATGATATGCCAAAGTTTATTATTTTGTTCATTCGGGTGTATATTTTTGTTAATTTACTTTCTTTTAGGAATATAGCAGTATGTAAAGTTTTCCATGCGGAGGAGAATTTTGGATCTAACCAATTTATTACTGTCCCTTCCATGTAGGAATAAGTTATTCCTGTACGGACGGTTGCTGAATCCTGGGATATATGTTATGTGTATATTAAACTACTGGTGCAGAAGTGTGTGTTGAAATGTATGTTCTATACTGAGCTTCAAGAATGTAACCACAGTGTACTCTTCTGGAAAAGAACAGAAATGTATATAGACTATGTGCCTGTGCAAATGTGTGTTTTCATGGCAGAAATTGGAACATACAGAGTTAACTTGCAAAACCTCAAAAAAATAAGTGATAAGTATTTTTGACATAGGGGTGCTACATTTTAAGTTTCTGTAAGCCTGGAAACTGAAGGCAGAGGTGTCAAAGAATGATGTAATTTAAGATAATGCAGCAGAAATGTTTAATAGTAATTTAAGAACTATCTCAGAGAGTGAGTCTGTGCATTTTGTATTTGGCTTTGGATCTGACAGCATCCTCTCATCAGCACTTGTCTTGCTCTGTAAGTAAGTCATTCAGGGCATAGTGTCTCTTAGATATAGATAGGAATACAATAAAGAGTATTTTAGATGTGTTCTGTATTTATGTGAGACTGTCCTGCAATCTTGTTTTCAAGTATTTTGTGTGATTCTGAACTCTGTTGTCACTGTATTGAGTTATTGAATATTGTCTTGTCTTTTATTTATTATTAAATATATTTAAACCTTTTAATTGTGCCTGGTTTGTTTAGAGATATCTAAGCTCTTATACTAGCATATGTATTTGGTAACACTGTACAGGCCACTCTTAAATAGTCTTGCTGTTGGTCGCACTTACCATTTGGATAAAAGTAACATTACACAGCAGAACTGGTCACCCTTTGGGAAAGGCCTTATAGTAGCTGATAAGAGTGGATGGTGACATCTGGTACTACTTTATAGTCTGGCAGAAGGGAGCATAGCTAGAGAACATGTGTCAGCCTTCCCCAGGAGTGCCTGTATGTTTTTATATAAATCAAATCTCAAAGTGTGTTTCAAAGACTTGGACAGGGACACAAAGCACTGGTTTGACAGAGAGGGTGCTGGAGGTTTTGGCTTGACCACTTGGCTGAGATCTGAACATTATAGTTGTGCCAGTGTGGAGTCCTACTGGGGATCTGGAGAGAGAGAGGGAGAAACCAGCACCAGGCTGACTGTGACCTCTGTGTGCTCTTACAGGAAATTGTACTTTACTGTGTGTGTACTTGTCATCCTCCCAATGTGCACATCCCTCACTGGTACTAGTGGTGAGGACTGAGGCTCCTTGATTACTGGGCCACTGCATGGGTGTCACAGATACATATAACATAAACCAACCTGTCTTGATCATCACATTCAACTGCATCCATGTGAAACGTACTTACTCGCAGTAATAATGACTTTTACATAGGAATGCGTTCCAAGACAAGATTACAACCACACACATATAGGCCACTACAAAGAGTATCTCTGTTCATTCAGATATCAGTAATGTCAGATTTCCATGGTGCAAATTTAGCTCTCCAGTGGTAATGTTAGTTAATACAATATGGTGCAAATCTTTTGCCTCCTTTATCCCATGGGTTCTATTCACAACTGTTACAAAACTATTTTAACACTTTGTAAGTCCCAAAATGGTAATATGTCAGAACTAAGCCATCTTTCAACTTCTAAAGTGCAACCCTCAAATGCCATGCTAGTGGGCTGTCCATTGTTGAACAATGGGTGGAGCATCACACATGGCACAGTTTAATGCCATGTTCACACCTCTAATGCTATCTACTTTAAGTAGTTCCAATGTGTCTGCCAAGGTATCTATTCACTTACAATTGTTCAAATGTAGTTGTGAAGGCTGTACATATTTACACAATACCAGTAGCATGTGAAACCTGAATCAAGTGCCAATTCAGACCTAGTTTGTAAGCTTGCCTTTTGCAGGCATGGCTGGCAATGGAGAGAATGGTGCTAAATTTAAAGCACAAAGGTGGGTTGTTGAGTCCAGGATATTTATTACACTCCTAGTGAAGCACTACAGCCATAGGCTGCTGCAGGGAGATTATACCAGCTCTCAGTATAAGGCTAAGGCTTTAATAGGTTAGCCAAGGCTGTCTCTACTGCAACTGACATTCCACACAATGAGGAACAATGTCGTCACTACTACATTGACCTAAAAATGTGAAAGCAGGACCTCATAAGCCGATGGAAGGCTGAATTTAGGACTGGAAATACCCCATGTTTTGCAAGTATACTCCAATAACTGCATGAAGACTCCATTCTGCTAATGCACCCTACAGTGCAGTTATTCCCTCTTACAAGTGCATGTTAAGTGTACATTGCCTTACTACCTAAATGCATACATGTGTTTTTTTCTTGCTGTTTAGTTACCTTGTGAGTAGATTTATTTGTCTGCATATGTGCTAGCAACCAACCACAGCCCGCCTCTTACCCTCACCCCGGCAGTTATTTTACTCTACCCTAAGGCTACAACTAGGTTACCACATTGCAGGATCCCCGCTGGTAGCCATTTATCACTATTGCCACAAGGTGGCACCACATACCCAGGACCAAGCCTGCATTCATGTATTTTATTCTCCCTGTGCTTCTTTTTTCCATCGGAAATAAGCCCCTTCTCACCTCTTCTTGATCCCTAGCTCTTTCCTCACTTCTCTTTCTACTACCCTTGGTGCCTTAGCATTTTATGCTATAGGTTTGTTCATTCTGTCTTTCCTTACACCTTAGCTGTTGTCTTCTTACCTTACTGATTGTTTTATTTTTTTCTCTCTAGCCATTCACTGGTTGGGTCTACCCACTCCGTTCACCCTGCGGGCTCACTCCGCTCCCCTACCCTACCCCCAAATTCCACCCACCCCCACTGCACCTAAACATATACCTCTACAAACCACATCCCTTCCATTACCACCCAATCCCCAGCCTCCTCTCATTATCCCATTATTCACCAATCACACAAACACTCACATCCCCTCAAAAACATACTCCCTCACTTAATTACACCCCGCCTCCTATCTTCTTTCTACCCCAACCCATTTCCTTTAAACTTGCTATCATTCTCACTGCTCTACACATCGATTATTATCTTTATCTATCACCTTAAAAATGACCATTATTCCTATACTTACACACAAAACACTATTACTCTTTCTCATTATTCTTCCTCTTCTATCTATATGCAATATACCACCCCTCCCAGCATACTCTACTAGTAACTCAAGCATCCTCCTTTAACCATATAAACATCACATCAACACCCTCCTATCTACTGCCTAAGTATCAAAGACTAACCCATATTACCTACCATCAATCCAGAAAATCTTATATCTTCTCCAAAACATGTTCACTATCACACCTCACCTACAACCCCTATTAGATGATGACATTTACCCCAATCCTGGCCCCAACAACACTGATACCACTAACCCCAAGCCTTCATTCCCTCCACCTCTTACACCCATACTAAATGTTCTAGATCTCTCCTAATAGCTCATCTAAACATTCAAAGGATCAATAATAAAATCACCCACCTTCATGCACTCCTAGATGTACATTCTTTTGACATCCTATGCCTTACAGAAACATGGCTAAAACCTACAACCCATGATAATGAAATTACCCCACCTGGATACAACATTCTCAGAAAAGATTGCATAGCTAAAAAAGGTGGAGGTGTAGCCATCCTTTACAAGTCTGGGCTACAAGTCACTACTCTTGAAACACAGCTTCCCACTTGTATTAATCCTGACAGCAAAGCTTCAAATCAATACTTCCAAATCCATTTACTTAATATGCTCCTATCTTCCCCCTGGAAATAACATCAATACTCTTGAAAACATTCTGAGCTGGCTCTCCACTTACCTACCCCAAGAAACTATAGTACTGGGTGATTTTAATATTGACTGGAATACCTGTAGTTCACATAACCCTACAACTCATATTAACTTATATGGCTTTTCGCAACTAATTACCTCCCCCACCAGAAGCCATAAACCTAATAGAAAAGAAAGTACCTTAGATTGGATCCTAGTTAATAATCATCCCTTCTCATACAAAGCAGGCATCCTTCCAGATGACATTAGTGACCACTCACTAACCTTTGTACATAGACACAAGAGCACCATTCCTAACATTAACTTGTTTAGAACTACTTGGTTTAATAAAACTTTTAATCTTGAAACTTCCAAACTGAACTTAAAGCATGTGACTGGTCTCCACTAAAATACTTACAACTTGAGGAAGCAGTGTCATACTTCAACACCAAATTCCTACAAATCTTGAACTACCATGCCCCTATTCTCTCTATCAGAATCTGCACTAAAACTGCTCCATGGCTTACAAATGAAACTAGACAAAAATCAAATTAAGAAATAAGATTTGGGTCAAATGGAGAACAAGAAATCCAGCAGACCACCTACAATTTAGACAATTGAGAAACTCTACCAAAAAATCTGTGCTTCATGACAAAACAAAAACGTTTACTTTCAACTCCAACATACCCACCATAAACCACAAAAGTTCTGGTCAGGTATAAACAAGCTCTTACACCCAGATCATTTCAGAGCACCAATCCCATCAGGTTCTACCCAGGACAATCCTAAGCTTATTGCTGACACCTTCAATACCTTCTTTACTGATACCATCCAATCCCTAGCCAATTCCTTACCCCCTGTTACCACAAGTCTATCAGCTACTATCACTAACTTATCTTCCCCATTTCATTTACAACCTGTATCTACATCCTTTATTTGTTCCCTCCTCCATATACTTAAACCATGCACTCCTTCGGCAGATCTCCTTCCAGCTGAATATCTACAGAAATCAGCTAAAGTCATAGCCTATTCCATTTCCATACTCATAAACAGAACTATTACCAAAGGATCAATCCCTTCCATTTGGAAAATTTCACATATAATTCCCCTTCACAAGGGTGGTGGCTCTACTGAACTCTCAAACTTTCACCAAATAGCCCTACTCTCTCCACTAGCAAAAATAATGGAAAAGTACATCCACAAACAGCTTCTTAACCCCCTTCTCCACAACAACTTACTTGCCAGCTGTCAGCATGGCTTTAGGCCATTCCACAGCACAACTACTGCTCTACTATCCTTCTCTGACCATATCAACAAAAATTGTAATAACACCCTATCATCTGCACTCTTTATCGACCTCTCAAAAGCTTTCGATATGGTGAACCATCAGCTTCTTTTGGGCTTTCTTAAATCCCTCTCACTTGATACTCAGGCACTACACTGATTTAACTCCTACCTAGTAAACAGACAACAAGCTGTGCTCTGGGGCAATGTACTTTCCTCAGACCTTCCTGTCACCCTTGGTGTACCTCAGGGTTCTATTCTGGGCCCTCTGCTATTCTCTATCCATATTAATGATCTACATATAAACATTCTGCAAGCAACCTGCATACAATACGCAGATGATTCAATATTAATTTGCTCTGCTACTTCTTTAACAGAACTCCAATCCCTTACCTAAAATGTATTCCATAAAGTGGAATGCTGGTTCCTACAGCACTGCCTTCTCCTGAATGCCAAAAAAAACAAATTATTGCTTTCCAATCCTACAATAAAGTCACAAACTAACCTCACAGTGACATCAAATAATGGTACTGTTATAACTCCTGAACCTACCACCAAACTCTTAGGTGTAACCATAGACCATAATCTTACCTTCGACTCACACATCAACACCACCATAAAGTCAGTTAACAGAAAGCTAGCCACCCGTTACAGAATTAAACCCTACCTTACTCCTATAGCTATAATTAATATTGCCCATACACCCATCTCATCTCTACCCTCTTTTATGCCTCTCCCATTTATACTAAACTCTCTAAAAGCAAACTTAACAAACTGGCAACCACCTATAACAACATAGCTGGATTTGCCACCAATTCCTCATATAGAACCCACCACTGTCATAATCTAAAACTACTAGGATGGCTAGAACTCCAAAATCAACTAATATTTCAACAACTACTTATCACACACAAAATCCTTTATCATCCTAGTAATACTCCAATAGTAACTAGTCTGATCACCCCCTATAAAAATCTCACCACCCTTCGCTCAGCAAACAGATTACTATTAAGTAGACATACATCCAAAAACAAGGCTGGGGATTCATTGTTCTCTAATACTATAGGGAAAACATGGAATCTACTTCCCACTAAACTGTTATCTCTCTCCTGTATATTACTATTCAAAAAGCAACTCAAAGAATATCTTCAAACTCACTGGCTCTGCCCTTGCGCAAATCCTGACTAGAACCCCTCTCACTCATTTTCTATATCTACTTTTCTTTTAAATGTCTAATGTATACCTCTTATTTAACCCTTGAGATTTTTCTTTGTTTTAGCCTACTACTGTTACTACTAACTTTCCCTTCCCTCTATACCATGTATAACCATGTCTCTACCTCAAAATACTTGTAACTATAGCTTGTTAATGATTTTAAAATATATTTAGTTCTATTCTATTAAAAGTATAATTAGTTATGTAAAGTATATTTAGATCTACTCTGTTATGTAAAATCTTGTTTTATTTTCTTGTCCACATTTTGTACTGTGCTGTTTACTTGTACTCATAGTGGAGCTTTTCTCTCCAGGTATCTACTGAAAATGGACATGCATCCAGTTATAATAGCCCGGTCAACAAATGTAAAAATAAAAAAATAGAAATAAATAAATAAATAATTATACTGACCCATAACCTAGTCACAGTACAGCAATAATTATCTAGCCAGACAATGCAGTTACTCATTACACTTTCATATACATTTCCCTTCTTTTTGTTCTCTACAGCTGCGGAAGAGATTTGCTGCAAACCAAGAGATGCACCAGGAGAGATTAACTCACCTCAGAAAGGTAGTGGGTATGTGTGAATCTAGTACAAATTATAGCCATAATATTTTTTTCATTCCCTCAAAAAGTAGCATCTAGAGCAGGCATGGGTCATCAGATATTTCAAGCATGAATGCCTTCCCAAATATGTGTTGCTGCTTGCATTATTCAATTAGAATACCAGCTTCACTGCATGTGGTTTTATTACCCAGAAGCAGCATTTTTTTAAATAAATCTTTAATTATTTATAAGAACTTAACAATAGCCTATCAGGATAAATTGCATTATGGTAATTGTAATTCTTAAGTAGGACTGCATAAGTCTAATCTGTCATAGTGAAAGAATACCAGCTGTTCGTGATATCAGATCAGTAATAACTGTTTATTTAATGAGACAATAATAACTTTCTATCATATCTGGATATTTAAAAAGTTTGTAATAGTAAATTATCATACTTGTTTAATTATTGCCAAGTAGAAGTTTGTTTACAGTATACAGTACTCTTATGTGACATGTAAATAATTACCTTTTTATGTATCCTCTCCTTTTGTATCTCTCTCTCTTTTGGGGGGGGTTATAATTCACTAACAAACTGCTGTTTGTATAACTTGCTGATGCAAATGAATCATCATCAGCATAGAAAAGTACACCAACCATTGTGGCACAGCCTTCCACACTTCCACAGATGGCAGAACAGGCACCTAGCACTATAGCCTGTCAGTGTTGCAGCAACCCCTGCCATACCTGCTCCAAGTATAGCAGGTAGTTCTGCTGTGGCTGCTAGTGCATTGCTACCCTTCAGGAGCAGTTCTAGCGGAGGTGGCGATTTTGTCACTTGGCAGAAACTGAGAGGGATGGTAGAAGATATAACAGAGAGGGGACTCGATGTACATAGCAGGATTGAAAGGGTTCTTCGTTGCATTGCAAACATGATGCCACAAATTACACTGACCCAGGGAGCTGCTGCAGAAGACAGTGATGACAGCTCTGAGAGTGAGGATTAGTCTTTCACTGTTGTCATGTTGGATGTGCCTTCAATATCCTCTACCTACCCAATAATGATGTCCCCCAACCTTTTGTCTCCATCACCATCCCTTTTGGTCTTGTATGTCCTATATGTCTATGGATGCTTCCTAACCTAACCTACCTACCTGACCTGCTCATTCTTAAACACCTTTCCCAACATTTTTCTCTCTCCCATATAAAAATGGACACCTGTCCCCAAAAAATTATACCCCATACATAGCTCTCCACTTCACTTATGTGTCATTCTCACACAGTTGATTCAGTCCAATTGGCCATACAGCATTATTCTGCTGTTGTCACCATCACTGGTGTGGTGGCTGCAAAGTCATAAAATTGTGTGTACAATTGTACATTGATGTTTTTAAGAAGTGGATAGTTATGATGCTCTCCCTCAACCCTACAGCAAATATCTATATTATTTTCTTTGTATGCTAGTCTCTGCTTGTCATCCCTGTTTTCACCACTGTCCTATATACCTCTTTTTCACACACTTATTCTGGTCAAAAATATTTTCAAAAGACAACACACACATGGCCAGAAATGGCCCATGGAAAAGCCTTCATTTTATGTCCTTGGCATTTACTCTGAGTTTGGCATAGCACTACAATGTTAACAGTGAAAGCTGTTTAACTTCTTACTGCAAAAGCTGATGATTTTAAATTCATCCACAGTGATCCAGTTACTTCTGCACAAATGTGCTTAAATCCTCTGTGCTATGGGAATATAGAATAAATCCATACTAAAGGCAGTGCTGTGGTACAGTTGATGTAGTATTTATTAGGCTGTTGGATGTATTCAATTAGGAGTTCCTATGTGGCATGTTGTCATAGTTACCCTGCTTGTAGCCTGCCTTTGTGCCATAGTGTCATGAGTTTAATTACAGCAGTATGTTTATATATTATTTCATGACAGTTCATATTCCTATTATAGATTTAATTGCAAATGTCTGTATTTCTCTAAATATGACACATTCCCTTAACATAATATAACATTGGAATAGGTCAGCAAGACATCATTCTCAAACACAGTGCAGCCCCAACAGGGAGATTTAGTAAGCCAAACTTATCCTGATTAGATATTCATGGTTATTACACTCTTCCACTCCTTATTGGTATCTACAGCAATCATTTTATTGTATAGAGCAGGACTGATTACTGTTGATCTCATAGGAAACAGTGACACTGTACAGATGTTCCTATATGTTCGACAAAACAGATTTGTGTCATTCCTCTCACCCTCTGCTTGTAGCTTTTTGTGTTTGACACTCCTTCCATATGCTTTCAATGTATTTCTATACTGTTACTTTAATGCTGGAAAAGTAGTAATTTCTTTGTCATGTGGTGAGCTAATTCTGTAATGTGTAGAAATATTTTTTAAATGGCATGGGTTCTATTCCAGCCATCAGCTAATTGTTAATGGCTGTTTTTGTTTTGTTAATGTAGATTTACCTGTTGTCAGAAAGTTGTTGTGAGTCATTATCCTACTTTGTTGATCTAAAGATTTGTCCCTACCTCCCCATCACCTTGAAGATGTATCAACCCCCTTCTGTATGATTATTCTTCCACCTCTGCATTTGCACAATGTTTGGCACTAGGCAGCAAATGCAACTAATGCTAAACAGGAGTATAATGCTTAAAGCAATATATTTGAAATTGATCGCCTTCATCCATATTACTCTTTCTCACTTTACACCACTTTGCTAAGTTATGTTTATTCAATTCAATGTAAATCAAACAAGATGAATAGAATAGTTGGATGTATGAATTACAGACCTCAGTAGGGTAATTAAGATGATTACATGCAGTCATGTTTCTCAAAGATGAACATTATCTGATACTGATGTTACCTCCACTAATTAATTTTGTTGAAGTACTGTGTTTGCTCTACAGTGTTTACAGTGGCACTGTAATTCCACCTTGGATGATCTTTTCTCACAGTTTTCACCACTGTAATGCTGCAGTGCACTGTCCTATGTCATACTATCATGTTTGTCCTGCCAATGCACATAGTGAAAGTGTGAGACAATACAGGTGTGCAATCATCCCTACAGGAAGTCACAGGAATGTCTGCTTGATAAGCCACTGGTGTACAACAGTTGATGTGCATGCCATCCTATTATGTGCAACATGTTAATGTCCCCTCACATAAAGTATGTCATTAAATGTAAAAATCATAGCGATGTTACATTGTCCTATGCACTCATATGCATTTGTTACACATACCTGGATACACAGTACTGTCTCTTCCAAGCACTGATCTTTTCAGATATTCTGATATCCAGTTTCACATAAGCATTTTGCATATTCCCCTGAGGCTTGTGAGTAGTACATTGTTTTCTAGATCATGTAAACTAGATAGGTATGAGGTTTAATATCCAGCATGATGGCAGACCTGTGTGTGTGCATGTGTTTGCGTGTGTGTTTGTCATAGGTCTCAACCTCTTAAGAAGCCAATGTGGAACAAAGACCCTAACAATGTGTGACAAATGGTCAAAAAGTGGAACACCCCATTTTCTCACTGCGCAAAACATGCTACTGACATGGGGGATGGCAGAACATCTGTAAAGTTCAATAAAACCACTATTTTTTATAAGAAACAGAACAAAAAAGAGCAAAAAACTTAGCCATTCTGCAAAAATCTGTACATTTGAGAGGCATACCTTTTATACAAAGACAGAAATACTAAAGTGCATTGTAAGTTCATTTAATTAATGTTTTTGGACCATTACAAAAACACAGTGAGATATTACAGTGCATTGTAAGTTCATTTAATTAATGCTTGTGGACCCCTGTGCATACTAGTCATTGACTAGTTCTAGTCTGCTCTGACATCAGTGTCAGAGATGGTTGTGACAAAGCACAGTGATTGGTGACATCTGCCAGTACCATTAGCATAATCTACCATTGGCCCAAATTAAACCTGTTTATGCTACAAATGAAGGCTGCCTTAACAGAGCTTGGATCTCTGGGCATGAGAAGATATGTTTACTACAATAACCTCAGGCACAGTATGGAAATAGCTATTTGCGTTCTTTTTGACTACAGTCTTGCAAGATGGAATTAATAAAATTCTTTTGAAATCTGGCAGTGCAAAAGAGATAAATGAGCTGCACTAAAGCTGTGCATCTATACTGTATAAAGATCTCATATGTTGCCCTTTCCTGTGCAGCTCTCATTTTCAAACTGTCTGATATCATATGCCTTAGGGTAACTTTGTATTACAGATATTTACTTTGCAGAAAATACACTGCATAAATAGAATACAAGTTCATATAGTACAGCTACAAATCATGACACATTTGCATTTCCTAACAGAGAAAAGGGAAAAGGAAATAGAATAGAATACCAAGAATCCATATGGAAAAAATGTGCCTTTGAGCGACTCAGTTTGACGAATACTATGTTACGGTAAGAAACTTGACCTCAAACTGAAAGGGTTCAAACCACATCTAACTGACTACATTTTTAGATACTCTTCACCTCTATTTTAGCTTTTTGATGGGATGAGGGCTGGAATTTGAATGCATCATTCAAGGATACACAGATGTTTCACCTACAAGAGGAACCCTTGTATTGCTTTGTATACCGCAATGCAGATTGGCAGTAACTGGGGTACACAAACCATTCAAAATCCGTGTTGTGGAGCCAAAGCTGTTCAATGCGGAACAGCGGAACAGTGGCTTTATTCGTTGTTAAATGCGGAGCGTTCTGCATAATCCGGACCATTTGGCTCCTCAGGTGCGTGTGTGTATGTGTGTGTGTGTGTGTGTGTGTGTGTGTGTGTGTGTGTGTGTGTGTGTGTGTGTGTGTGTGTGTGTGTCTGCGTGTGTGTGTGTCTGAGAAACTGTGTGAATCATTGGGTGGTGAATCCACTTTCCCTGAGACTAATACATTAAACTTTTCTCACAGCTCCCTTATCCCTAATGTTACAGTAACATTGTGTCTGAAAATCACTGATGAGGTCATCCTGATGAAAGTGCTATCTCTCCGTATAGACTCAGACATCTCCTGTGGTACTTGCAACTAGTCCATAGCTCAATAGTTTTTTCTACACAAGAGAGGTAGGAAGTACAATAGCCAGCATGGCAGATTTGTGTGTGTGCCTGTGAGACTGTTTGTATGACTGGGTGGTAAATCCACTTCCCCTGAGACTAATACATTAAACTATTCTCACATATCCCTTACCCCTAATGTTACAGTAAAATCCTGTTTGAAAATCACCGATAAGGTCATCCTAACAAAAGTGCTATCTCTCCCTTCAGAGCCAGCCTTCTCCTGTGGCACTTGTATGTGTGTGTGAGACTGTGTCTGTCACTGGGTGGAAAATCCACTTTCTCTGAGACTAATACACTGAACTCCTCTCAAAAATCCCTTATCCGTAATTTTACAGAAAAACATTGTTTTTAAATCAGTGATGAGGTCATCCTGACAAAAGTGCTATCTCTCCCATCACATTCAGAATTCTCCCGTGGTACTTGTAAGTGTTACAGTGCTCTCTAGATTGTATAAGGTAGGAAGTTCAATACCAACCATGGAAGAATTGTGTATGTGTGTGGCTGTTGAGCATGTGCACATACAATCTATACTCTGAATGCATTTTCAAAACTCAAAGATGACAACACAATCCCATAAGGCCACCTTTCACATCCACAACTTCAATACTACACAATAGTGTAGCTATGCATACTGTTTGTAATGTAATGAGTACTATTTTCTATGCATTATACCAAGGAAACTCTGCTTATTTATAGGTACATAGGTTCATACTAGGCTATCTGCCCTAGGGCATTTATAAGCCTAGCCAGAGTGTGTGTGGCTTTTGCCACCCCTTGGAATGAGAATACTATGCCCATTTAGGGTTTAGTTTACTGTGCCTCTGTCTAGTAGTGACACAGAGATGACCCCCAGGGTAAACCTATGATCTCCCATCCACTCATCAAGATTTCTCTTGAAGAGAGTCAGTGAGGGGCTCTGCCTAACATGGACTGGGATTCTGTTCCAGAGTGTAGGGAGCCTCTGGGTTATGAATCTGTCCCTCCAGCACGTCCTATTTATTTCTGTGCTGAGGTTCAAATCTCTCGCTCTCATGGCTCCGGTGGATTTGGATTTTCTGAGGTGGAGCATGTCCATTAATTCCAGAATGGACGTGGCCTTGTACGTCAGGCATAGATCACCTCTGAGTAGGCGGTATGCGACTGAACAGAACTGGAGTTTCTTCAGCCGGGCAGCATATGACATATGTTTGAGACCCTTGATCCTCTTGGTGAGGTACTTTTGGGGTCTTTCTAACAGCTGCAGGTGTCGGGTAAGGTACATCCCAAATGGGGCATTGTACTCAATTATGGGCCTGATAAGGGAAGAGTATAGGGCACAATGACCTCTTGATCTAGATGTGAATTTTTCATGATAAGGTGGGTAATATAGAAGGTCTTCCTAACCACCTTGGCAATGTGAGTGTCAAATGAGAGGTTACTGTCAACTTGGGTCCCTAGGTCCCTAATTACTTCTTCCATGCTTAATGGATTACCACCTATGTGGTAATTTGTGGGTACTGTTTTTCCCAAAGGGTATGACTATACATTTTATGACGTTCAGTTTAAGGCCATGGCTCTGGCGCCAGTTATCCATTTCTATGAGGCCTTTCTGAAGGATGCTTGTGTCCACTGGAGTATCAATTATGGCACCCAGTTTGCAGTCATCTGCTTAACTTTGTCAGCCACAATCCTCCTATGTTTGCTTGCACCTCGGAAAAATAAATGCCGAACAAGAGGGGTCCCAGGACTGAGCCCTGTGGAACACTGCTTGAGACTGGCTTAGAGTCTGACATGGCTCCAGCAATTCTGACCTTGTGGATTCTGTCTTTGAGCCAGTTTTCAACCCATCTTATGACATATGGGCTTACATTTAAGCTGGTGAGCTTGTCTATGATGCCCGAGTGGGGTATTGTGTCGAAGGCTTTTGCAAGATCAAGGTAGGCTGTGTGAACTGCCTTACCCTCATCAATGGCCTTAGTGACTGTTTCAAAAAAGTCAACCAGGTTCAAAAGGCAGGATCTTCCCTTGACAAAGCTAAATTGGGTAGGATCCAGTGTCTGTAGGTCCCCAATGTCTTTGTTTATGAGTTCCGTAATGATCCTCTCCATAGCTTTGCAAACCAGGCTCGTCAAGCTTATGGGGCGGTAATTTCCAGGGTCCGTGAAAGCACCTCCTTTGTGGAGTGGGACCACTGTTGCTGTACGCCATTCTTTGGGTACATATCCTGTAGTAAGGCTAAGATTAAACAGCAGCCTTATGCGGGTTTAGTTCCTCTTTGAGTTCATGTAGCACGCAACCCAGGACACCGCCTGGTCCCACTGATGCTGTGTTTTTAGTTTTGGAGAGGGCAGCTCTCACCTGGGCATCTGAAATGTCAGGAGGCTACACTCTGCTGGGATAGATATTTCTCCTTTGGGGGGGGAATTTGCACTGAACCTGTCTGCCAGTAAGTTGGCAATGTCTGTGGGTTCAGTGTATTTTTGTCATTTTGGACTAACTCTAAGCATACCTGGGAGTTTCCACCCAGGTTTCTAACATAACTAAAGAAGGCCTTGTGATTGTCTTTAGTGTCTTTGCGATTTTTGTCTCAAAGTTGGCCTTGGATGATTTTATGAGTGATCGTAGTTTTTGCTAGTACTGATCAGAGATGCCTTCCCTTTGGGAATTTTTGCTCTGTCATGTAGTAGCTTCCTCCTCCTGTTGTAAAGCTTGTTAATGGTTGGGGTCCACCAGACAGGATGCCTGCCTTTGGGGGAATGGGTCTTGGTTTTATTTGGGATTGCATGATCCATGCATTCTTGAAGGTGTCCGAGAAAGCATTTATAAAGTATTCAACGGTGTGGGCTGTGGTTTCCACTGGCCCAGGCCTTGAAGGATACCACTTCAGTCTTAAGAAGTGTGAAGTCAGTTTTTAAGAATTTCTTCACGGTGGTCTTTTGTGCTGGGGTGGGGGTGGGATGTGGATTTCCAGTGAGATTAATTTATGGTCTGATCTCACCAATGAGGGTATACTTGGTGTGGAGCATTGTGTCCCCATGTTTGTGATGATCAGGTCTAATATATTGTCTCCTCTTGTGGGAGTGGTGACTAGTTGTTCCATCGCATTTGAGTTTATGAATTCTAGGAACCTTTGGGCTAGGGTGTTGGGGCTTGAGTAATGCTCCCAGTCTATGTTTGCAGTTGAAGTTTCCCAAAATGATGGTATTTAGAGAGACATTCATACTCTCCAGTGTCTTCAGGAAGGCTGAGTGGGGTTCCTGAGTTTGAGAGGGTGGTCTGTAGCATGCTACAAACTGTAGGGCAGTTTTGCTTATGGTTAGTTGCACATGGATGGTCTCCGATGCCTGTAAGTTGCCACTAATCTGGAGGTGTGGGTCTCTTTTATTAATATGGATACTCCCCTCCTTTTGTGCTTCGGTCCAAGTTTTGAGGCCAAAAGCATGATATGAGGTATAACCTGGTACTGCGGGGGTGCTCTCAGGAGCCTTGAACCAGGTTTCAGTCACTGCACAGACATCGATGTTCTCCATACTGAGGAGGGCTTTGAGAGCATGCATCTTGAGGTTTAGACTTCTGGCGTTGAGCAGCATTACCCTTAGTTTTTTTCACTTGTGTTTTCTAGGGAGGTGGGTTTGTCTTTTGAGCCTTGCCTAAAAAGGCACTATGGGGTGGCAAGAGCCTTGGCCAATATCCGGAAGCCCAGTGGTGATAGGTGCAAGCCATCCCTTGCTAAGCAGCGTGGCTTGTCAAGCATGTCATCCCAAGCAGACAGACATTGATCCTCAGAATGACACCAGTAATTGAGCCAATTGTTAAAGCTGATCATTTTGTCTCTTTGTACTGTGACATCATTCTTGGTGAGGGTAAGATGCTGCTCAGGGTCAGGGTCATACTGGCCTGGGCTACATAATCAGAGAGCTCCTCTATGTCTCTTTCATGTAGTCCAGGGAGGTATCGCCTCAGGTCATTCACACCGGCATGGACAATGACTGAGTCATATTTGTACTTGCTTTGGAGTGACCTGAGTGCTTGTGTTATGTGGCAGATTCTAGCGCCCACCAGGCAGCTTACTGTAACCTTTTCCTTGTTCAGTCTGGTGAGCGGGACGTCAGTGTGTCTGACTATGGAGTCACCTATTACAAGTGTGTCAGGCATGTTGTTTGGCCTTAAGGGCTGTGACTGTTTGGCACACTGACTTTGTGAACTATGTGTTGTATGTACTATGTTTTGAGGTAGTGGTTGCCTGGATGTCTGCTTTGGAGGCCTCTGTTGCTTTGGTAGATTTTTAATTAGAGCCTCTGAGTATGTTTTTGTGTGTTTATGTGTTTGGTTTGTAGTTGTGATAGGTCTATGTGAGACTGGGTTTGTGGTGTGTGTGGTTACCTTCTCCTCCTGACTGGTTTTGCCAGTACTGAGTCGAGGGAGCTCAGCCTCCAGTTTGGCTATATAGCTGCATCTCTCACATATATTTGTATTTGTTGGGAGGAGGAGAGGGTTGTCTGTGTACATGAGGCAGTTGTAACATTGCCTCAAGATTCCCAGATTCACCAGATGAACTGGAGAGGACGCCATTAAGTGACCCTTCGACATGCTAGAATAGTGTAAGGGATTGCTGTGTACCTGAGTTAGAAAGGACCTATAGGGAAATGGGTACTCAAGGGGATTGTAGGTGGATGTAGTGCTTTCTTTTTGTTTAAGAGTGCTTTACCTGTGTAAAAATGCTTTAGGAGCAAGTGCTGGGTTTTTCAGATAGGGAATAGACTGTTTAGATTGAAAGTAGAGCAGTTCTTAGGGAAAACTAAAGAGCAGACTTAGCGGAGCCAGAAGCAATTCTGGACATCATCCGTAAGAATTGGAGGTTGATATCCTCAAACCCATCACTAGCAGGAAAACTGGGAGATGAACCCAGATTTATTTTTAAACGATCTAAAAATTTGAAGGAACTATTACAAAGGGATATCCAACAGCATAGTTTTTATAAAAGGAAAGGAATGTCCAGATGTGGATTCTGTAATTTCTGTAACAATGTCGAACAGGGAGACATTCCTTGTTAGGGACAGGAAGTTTGTCATCAAGCATGCACTTAATTGTGAGAGCAAATCAGTTATATACATTGCTATGTGCAACTGCTGCTCTGGGTTCTACATCGGAAAACCGACAGGAGACTGCGAGATAGGATGTATGAGCACTTGTATGCAATTAGGACATGTAAAGATGACAACGACTGGCCAAACATATTGCATTGTTCCCAGGACATAGTTTTTAGTTTTATGGCTATAGACCATGTACCCTTAAAAATCAGAGGGGGCCCTGTATCTCTAATACTAGAAAATTGTGAGCTGGATTGGCAGTTGCGCTTGGACGCTTTCTGTCTTCCTGGCCTTAACACTAACTGCAACATTGCCCCAGTTCTTAAATTAAAAGTTATTTTAGGTAAAACCTACTGTTACTATACAGTTTTCTCTGACTTTAGGTCTGACCCGTATATCAGGCAACACATATTGGATGATTTGGCAGTGTTGTGTGTTATCAGCACCTTGCACTAACACATTAGGTCTAGCTAGTTGACTTGACCGTCTGCTATTCAGGGCTTGCTTAACCTAACAGTCAGGTTTATAACTTAGTCTTAGTGGTCTTAGTAGGAAGACACAATGGATTCTCACGTGCTGAATCTTTTAGGTCGCACGTGTTTTCCGCAGGGAAAAGGATACTTCTCCTTCCTCCTTCTTCTTTCTTTCTTTCTTCCTTAGTCCTGCATGGTTACAGCACAAATAGAATGTTTAATAAACTAAGCCTGAGCAAATATGAGTAGTATTTATCCCTTATACACACCTCATATAAGGCAAATTTGTTTTAATGTTTTAAGTGAGTATTAGAGTATATTTTTCGATAGATCTACTTACATATTTTGTATAGTAGTTTATTGTAAATAGTAATGACATCTGTTTTTTGTCATCCATATCATTGTTAAGTCGCTGAGATCTTTTCATATAATTGAATCCATTTCTTATTGTTGTGTGCTACTTTTAAAATGATTCTAAATGTGGGATGCCTTTAACTTTTTAGCACTTTGTATGTGTTTTTAAATACAACTGTTCGGTAACAGGAAACAGGAATATGTCATTTCCTGATGTAGTATTTTTAAAGTGAGTGTTTTTTGTCTAACTTGTTTCTCTGAAGAAGCTGCAGTGGTCTGTGGCGAAAACGCTCTTTTGGTTTGTTCAAAATAAAAGCGTTAAGAAGTTTTTTGACTCGGAGGCGTTTCTGTCTGCAAACAAGGTTCCTCATTGTGTACTTTTTGGTGAATCCACTTTCCCTGAGACTAATACATTAAACTTTTCTCACAGCTCCCTTATCCCTAATGTTACAGTAACATTGTGTCTGAAAATCACTGATGAGGTCATCCTGATGAAAGTGCTATCTCTCCGTATAGACTCAGACATCTCCTGTGGTACTTGCAACTAGTCCATAGCTCAATAGTTTTTTCTACACAAGAGAGGTAGGAAGTTCAATAGCCAGCATGGCAGATTTGTGTGTGTGCCTGTGAGACTGTTTGTATGACTGGGTGGTAAATCCACTTCCCCTGAGACTAATACATTAAACTATTCTCACATATCCCTTACCCCTAATGTTACAGTAAAATCCTGTTTGAAAATCACCGATAAGGTCATCTTAACAAAAGTGCTATCTCTCCCTTCAGAGCCAGCCTTCTCCTGTGGCACTTGTATGTGTGTGTGAGACTGTGTCTGTCACTGGGTGGAAAATCCACTTTCTCTGAGACTAATACACTGAACTCCTCTCAAAAAATCCCTTATCCCTAATTTTACAGAAAAACATTGTTTTTAAATCAGTGATGAGGTCATCCTGACAAAAGTGCTATCTCTCCCATCACATTCAGAATTCTCCCGTGGTACTTGTAAGTGTTACAGTGCTCTCTAGATTGTATAAGGTAGGAAGTTCAATACCAACCATGGAAGAATTGTGTATGTGTGTGGCTGTTGAGCATGTGCACATACAATCTATACTCTGAATGCATTTTCAAAACTCAAAGATGACTACACAATCCCATAAGGCCACCTTTCACATCCACAACTTCAATACTACACAATAGTGTAGCTATGCATACTGTTTGTAATGTAATGAGTACTATTTTCTATGCATTATACCAAGGAAACTCTGCTTATTTATAGGTACATAGGTTCATACTAGGCTATCTGCCCTAGGGCATTTATAAGCCTAGCCAGAGTGTGTTTGGCTTTTGCCACCCCTTGGAATGAGAATACTATGCCCATTTAGGGTTTAGTTTACTGTGCCTCTGTCTAGTAGTGACACAGAGATGACCCCCGGGGTAAACCTACGATCTCCCATCCACTCATCAAGATTTCTCTTGAAGAGAGTCAGTGAGGGGCTCTGCCTAACATGGACTGGGATTCTGTTCCAGAGTGTAGGGAGCCTCTGGGTTATGAATCTGTCCCTCCAGCACGTCCTATTTATTTCTGTGCTGAGGTTCAAATCTCTCGCTCTCATGGCTCCGGTGGATTTGGATTTTCTGAGGTGGAGCATGTCCATTAATTCCGGATTGGACGTGGCCTTGTACGTCAGGCATAGATCACCTCTGAGTAGGCGGTATGCGACTGAACAGAACTGGAGTTTCTTCAGCCGGGCAGCATATGACATATGTTTGAGACCCTTGATCCTCTTGGTGAGGTACTTTTGGGGTCTTTCTAACAGCTGCAGGTGTCGGGTAAGGTACATCCCAAATGGGGCATTGTACTCAATTATGGGCCTGATAAGGGAAGAGTATAGGGGCACAATGACCTCTCTTGATCTAGATGTGAATTTTTTCATGATAAGGTGGGTAATATAGAAGGTCTTCCTAACCACCTTGGCAATGTGAGTGTCAAATGAGAGGTTACTGTCAACTTGGGTCCCTAGGTCCCTAATTACTTCTTCCATGCTTAATGGATTACCACCTATGTGGTAATTTGTGGGTACTTCGTTTTTCCCAAAGGGTATGACTATACATTTTATGACGTTCAGTTTAAGGCCATGGCTCTGGCGCCAGTTATCCATTTCTATGAGGCCTTTCTGAAGGATGCTTGTGTCCACTGGAGTATCAATTATGGCACCCAGTTTGCAGTCATCTGCGAACTTTGTCAGCCACAATCCTCCTATGTTTGCTTGCACCTCGGAAAAATAAATGCCGAACAAGAGGGGTCCCAGGACTGAGCCCTGTGGAACACTGCTTGAGACTGGCTTAGAGTCTGACATGGCTCCAGCAATTCTGACCTTGTGGATTCTGTCTTTGAGCCAGTTTTCAACCCATCTTATGACATATGGGCTTACATTTAAGCTGGTGAGCTTGTCTATGATGCCCGAGTGGGGTATTGTGTCAAGGCTTTGCAAGATCAAGGTAGGCTGTGTGAACTGCCTTACCCTCATCAATGGCCTTAGTGACTGTTTCAAAAAAGTCAACCAGGTTCAAAAGGCAGGATCTTCCCTTGACAAAGCTAAATTGGGTAGGATCCAGTGTCTGTAGGTCCCCAATGTCTTTGTTTATGAGTTCCGTAATGATCCTCTCCATAGCTTTGCAAACCAGGCTCGTCAAGCTTATGGGGTGGTAATTTCCAGGGTCCGTGAAAGCACCTCCTTTGTGGAGTGGGACCACTGTTGCTGTACGCCATTCTTTGGGTACATATCCTGTAGTAAGGCTAAGATTAAACAGCAGCCTTATGTGCGGGTTTAGTTCCTCTTTGAGTTCATGTAGCACGCAACCCAGGACACCGTCTGGTCCCACTGATGCTGTGTTTTTAGCTTTGGAGAGGGCAGCTCTCACCTGGGCATCTGAAATGTCAGGGAGGCTACACTCTGCTGGGATAGATATTTCTCCTTTTGGGGGGGAGGGGGGGAATTTGCACTGAACCTGTCTGCCAGTAAGTTGGCAATGTCTGTGGGTTCAGTGTATTTTTTGTCATTTTGGACTAACTCTAAGCATACCTGGGAGTTTCCACCCAGGTTTCTAACATAACTAAAGAAGGCCTTGTGATTGTCTTTAGTGTCTTTTGCGATTTTTGTCTCAAAGTTGGCCTTGGATGATTTTATGAGTGATCGTAGTTTTTTGCTAGTACTGATCAGAGATGCCTTCCCTTTTGGGAATTTTGCTCTGTCATGTAGTAGCTTCCTCCTCCTGTTGTAAAGCTTGTTTATGGCTGGGGTCCACCAGACAGGATGCCTGCCTTTGGGGGAATGGGTCTTGGTTTTATTTGGGATTGCATGATCCATGCATTCTTGAAGGTGTCCGTAGAAAGCATTTATAAAGGATTCAACGGTGTGGGCTGTGGTTTCCACTGGCCCAGGGGCCTTGAAGGATACCACTTCAGTCTTAAGAAGTGTGAAGTCAGCTTTTGAGAAATTCTTCACTGTGGTCTTTTGTGCTGGGGGTGGGGGTGGGATGTGGATTTCCAGTGAGATTAATTTATGGTCTGATCTCACCAATGAGGGGTATACTTCTGGTGTGGAGCATTGTGTCCCCATGTTTGTGATGATCAGGTCTAATATATTGTCTCCTCTTGTGGGAGTGGTGACTAGTTGTTCCATTGCATTTGAGTTTATGAATTCTAGGAACCTTTGGGCTAGGGTGGTGGGGCTTGAGTAATGCTCCCAGTCTATGTTTGGGTAGTTGAAGTTTCCCAAAATGATGGTATTTAGAGAGACATTCATACTCTCCAGTGTCTTCAGGAAGGCTGAGTGGGGTTCCTGAGTTTGAGAGGGTGGTCTGTAGCATGCTACAAACTGTAGGGCAGTTTTGCTTACGGTTAGTTGCACATGGATGGTCTCCGATGCTTCGTGCGTTGCCACTAATCTGGAGGTGTGGGTCTCTTTTATTAATATGGATACTCCCCCTCCTTTTGTGCTTCGGTCCAAGTTTTGAGGCCAAAAAGCATGATATGAGGTATAACCTGGTAGTGCTGGGGTGCTCTCAGGAGCCTTGAACCAGGTTTCAGTCACTGCACAGACATCGATGTTCTCCATACTGAGGAGGGCTTTGAGAGCATGCATCTTGAGGTTTAGACTTCTGGCGTTGAGCAGCATTACCCTTAGTTTTTTTCCACTTGTGTTTTCTAGGGAGGTGGGTTTGTCTTTTGAGCCTTGCCTAAAAAGGCACTATGGGGGTGGCAAGAGCCTTGGCCAATATCCGGAAGCCCAGTGGTGATAGGTGCAAGCCATCCCTTGCGAAGCAGCGTGGCTTGTCAAGCATGTCATCCCAAGCAGACAGACATTGGATCCCCTCAGAATGACACCAGTAATTGAGCCAATTGTTAAAGCTGATCATTTTGTCTTTGTACTGTGACATCATTCTTGGTGAGGGTAAGATGCTGCTCAGGGTCAGGGTCATACTGGCCTGGGCTACATAATCAGAGAGCTCCTCTATGTCTCTTTTCATGTAGTCCAGGGAGGTACGTCTCAGGTCATTCACACCGGCATGGACAATGACTGAGTCATATTTGTACTTGCTTTGGAGTGACCTGAGTGCTTGTGTTATGTGGCAGATTCTAGCGCCCACCAGGCAGCTTACTGTAACCTTTTCCTTGTTCAGTCTGGTGAGCGGGACGTCAGTGTGTCTGACTATGGAGTCACCTATTACAAGTGTGTCAGGCATGTTGTTTGGCCTTAAGGGCTGTGACTGTTTGGCACACTGACTTTGTGAACTATGTGTTGCATGTACTATGTTTTGAGGTAGTGGTTGCCTGGATGTCTGCTTTGGAGGCCTCTGTTGCTTTGGTAGATTTTTAATTAGAGCCTCTGAGTATGTTTTTGTGTGTTCATGTGTTTGGTTTGTAGTTGTGATAGGTCTATGTGAGACTGGGTTTGTGGTGTGTGCGGTTACCTTCTCCTCCTGACTGGTTTTGCCAGTACTGAGTCGAGGGAGCTCAGCCTCCAGTTTGGCTATATAGCTGCATCTCTCACATATATTTGTATTTGTTGGGAGGAGGAGAGGGTTGTCTGTGTACATGAGGCAGTTGTAACATTGCCTCAAGATTCCCAGATTCACCAGATGAACTGGAGAGGACGCCAGTAAGTGACCCTTCGACATGCTAGAATAGTGTAAGGGATTGCTGTGTACCTGAGTTAGAAAGGACCTATAGGGAAATGGGTACTCAAGGGGATTGTAGGTGGATGTAGTGCTTTCTTTTTGTTTAAGAGTGCTTTACCTGTGTAAAAATGCTTTAGGAGCAAGTGCTGGGTTTTTCAGATAGGGAATAGACTGTTTAGATTGAAAGTAGAGCAGTTCTTAGGGAAAACTAAAGAGCAGACTTAGCGGAGCCAGAAATAGTTTAAACTTGATTAACCGAGGCTGCCCGATGCTGAGCTATGCGCAACTTCGCGCAAAATCGCGCAAAAGCAGGCTAAAGCGGGCTTTATAACAGGGGGTTAGAAAGAGCTAGGAAATGGCCCAAAACAGCCAATAAACTACAAGTTGCTGGGCTGGTACCACTCCTTTAGGGATAAATAGGCTGCTCAGTGCTCCCCACTCCCACTGATGAACAAAGAAGCTTCCTCCTATCCAAATAAGGATATGGACAACACAGGAACTATGACACAGCCCAGAGATCAGCAAAATCTGAAGACTGGACTATTCTAGTTAAGTAAAGGTGGGAAAACAAGGATTTTTTTTGTTGTTTTTGTTTTTTTCGGAAACAGATAAAAAATAGATACAGTAACAAACAGTAAATGGTTTACATCGGCTAGCACACTTGAGTGTGTAGCCTACCAGTTAATTTAAGCAAAAAACAAACTTTTAAAGTGCAAAACAGTTTAGAAACAAACAGAAATACAGTGAATCAACTTGCAGAGCTAGTTTAGTAATAAAAATTCACTTTTTAGGCAAAATACAGCAGTCAAAAATAGAAAGCCAGAAAAAAATACTTATAAATCAATGGAAAATCACACTTCCACTCTCTGCTGCTTGTAGAACTCTGCAGGACAAGGAGCTGTGCTGAGTCGTAAACAAGCGCAAAAGCACGCTAAAGCAGGCTTTATAGCAGGGGGTTAGAAAGAGCTAGGAAATGGCCCAAAACGGCCAATAAACTACAAGTTACTGGACTGGAACCACTCCGTTAGGGACAAATAGGCTGCTCAGTGCTCCCCACTCCCACTGATGAGCAAAGAAGCTTCCTCCTATCCAAATAAGGATATGGACAACACAGGAACTATGACACAGCCCAGAGATCAGCAAAATCTGAAGACTGGACTATTCTAGTTCAGTAAAGATGGGAAAACAAGGATTTTTTTGTTTTTTTTATTTTTTTCACAAACAGATAAAAAATAGATACAGTAACAAACAGCAAATGCTTTAAATCGGCTAGAGTGCTTGAGTGTGTAGCCTACCAGTTAATTTAAGCAAAAAACAAACTTTTAAAGTGCAAAACAGTTTAGAAACAAACAGAAATACAGTGAATCAACTTGCAGAGCTAGTTTAGTAATAAAAATTTGCTTTTTAGGCAAAATACAGCAGTCGAAAATAGAAAGCCAGAAAAAATACTTATACATCAATGGAAAGTCACTCTTACACTCTCTGCTGCTTGTAGAACTCTGCAGGACACCACGAGGAGCTGTGCTGAGTCGTATACAAGCGCAAAAGTGTGCTAAAGCGGGCTTTATAGCAGGGGGTTAGAAAGAGCTAGGAAATGGCCCAAAACAGCCAATAAACTACAAGTTGCTGGGCTGGAACCACTCCTTTAGGGACAAATAGGCTGCTCAGTGCTCCCCACTCCCACTGGTGAACAAAGAAGCTTCCTCCTATCCAATGTCCACAATTTTTTACTTTAATGCTTAAAGTAACAATGTTATGGGCTGAAAGACAGCCATTTAATGTTTTAGATGGGAAGTGATGCAAACATTTCTTAAATTGAGAGTGGAGTGAAAGTTTCTATCCTTCACATGTCAGTTTTGAGTGGCATCAGGGAGAGCAAACTATTACATAATTATATTGCCTGCTTACACCAGTGGTTCAACACAATGATGAGGTCATTGTTTTGCAAGTGAACTTAAACCATTTTAATGGGTCCCTATTAATTATTCAAACTTTTTAAAGTTTGAATGTCATATGGTTGGCACCATATGATTGAACTTTGAAATGTTTGAAGGTGAAAAGCAACATCTCTGTACAGTGGAGAATGAGAAACTTTCCCTTTTCTGCACTGAAGTGCAATCTCAGAGTTGGTATATTTAAGTGGGGGGGGGTGGTTCAGGGGGGCTTGCCTCCCTGCTCAGAACATTGAAGTAATTTAATTTTAAATGTTTTATTATATTTTCGATCTTTCAAACTTTGCTCATATGTTGTCGAACATATGAGGTTCGAAGTTTTGAAACTTTGTATATATAATATAGACCCCCCTTAATGTCAGACTTCTGCTGTGGTGCCTGCATGTGTGACAATATTCTCAATAACATGTAAATAGCTAGGTAGGATGCTCGACTACATCAATACTTAACTTCTGCCAAGTGTGACTGCCAATTCAGTCATGACTTTTTCAGACACATATACAGTGGCAAATTTTATAAGCCGTGATTGGCTATAAAAATAATTTAAAAAAATGCCAAAATGGCTTCAACATAGGAACCACAAATATCAGAGGATGTATTTAAGCATTCAGTTTATTTTGGTACCTCGGTCTTTTGCCTTCTGGGAATAATTCATTCAACTACATCCAATACAATTTGTACACCTGATGCTTTTCAATTAACCCCTTACATACAATCAATTAAGTATTTAGAACAATTCCATCAAAGGATTACTATAAACTTTATTTAAACACAGCTTCTTAAGAAAAACTTTTATATTTTTTCCCTTATATAATTCTACAAACTTTTTATACATGTATAAAAACATTTCCTTTATGAATTTACATTACTGACAAAAATTCATCCCCTAGGAAATAGTGTTCTGTAGTTTATGATCATCCCATATTCTAACCCGTCAAGTTCCCTTTTAAAACTACCTCCATATTTCAAAACTGGCCATGCTAAAACACTAAAAAATAAACTATTTGCCATTCCCCCATGCGTAGAAATAAAATAATTGGCTACTGGACTGTCCACATTATGTCTTCTTATATCCCCCAAATGTTCCATTATACATAGTTTAGCCTTTCTTTTTGCCTATAGGTTCATAGGTTGGTACTAGGCTATCAGCCCTCGGGCCTATACAAGCCTAGCCATAACAATTCCCTGGCTATTTCTTCCCACACTATTTACTTCCCTGGACCCCTGTCTAGCAGGGCGACTGACGTGATCCCCGGAGTGAATTTCCTTTCTCCCATCCAATTGTCAAGGTTCCTTTTGAAGAGGGCCAAAGAGGCATGTATGGGCAGTCTATTCCAGAGTCTGGGGAGTCTCTGGGTCAGGAACCTATCCCTCCAGCATGTTTTGTTTATTGTGATGACAAGGTTTAGATCCCTGGAGCGTGTGGCTCTGAGTGATTGGGATTTCTTTAAGTGTAGCATGTCCAACAGCTCTGGGTTTGACATGGCCTTGTATGTTAAGCAGAGATCACCTCTGAGTAGATGGTATGCGACAGATTATAGCTGGTGTTTTTTAAGGCGGTCAGCGTACGGCATCTGCTTTAAGTCTGTGATTCTTTTAGTGAGGTATTTCTGTGGCCTTTCCAGTTGTTGCAGATGTCTTGAGAGGTACATACCAAATGCGGCGTTGCATTCTATAATGGGTCTAATGAGGGATGAGTACAGTGGGACAATGACCTTCTTTTTTCTGGATGAAAAACCCTTAGTGATGAGGTGTGCCACATAGAAGGATTTCCTGACTGTTGTGGTGATGTGTTTATTGAAGGTGAGACCACTGTCCACCTGTGTCCCCAAGTCTCTTATCACACTTTTGGTGTTTAGTGTACTGCCACCTATGTGGGAATTCACGCATACATGTTTTTTCCCAAAGGAGATAACTATACATTTATTGGCATTGAGCTTCAGCCCATGGCTCTGGCACCAAGCATCTGTTTCTGTAAGGCTCTTTTGTAGAGTATCCACATCATTTGGGGATTCAATAATGGCTCGCAGTTTGCAGTCATCTGCGAACTTTGTTAGCCAGAGTCCCTTAGTGTTGGCCTGTCCTTCAGAGAAGTAGATGCCAAACAAGAGCGGTCCCAGGACTGAACCCTGAGGTACTCCACTTGTCACTTGTCTGTAGCTGGATTTGGAGTCGGCTACTTTTACAGTGTGGGTTCTGTCAGTAAGCCAGTTGGCAACCCACTGGGTGATGTAGGGATTAATGCCCAGCTTAGTAAGTTTATCTATGATTCCAGAGTGGGGGATGGTGTCAAAGGCCTTGGCGAAGTCTAGATAGGCTGTGTGGACCACCTTGTGCATGGCTCTGGAAACTGATTCAAAGAAGTCAATCAGGTTCAGGAGACAGGATCGGCCCTTCACGAACCCAAACTGTGAGGGGTCCAGTGTTTGAAGGTTGCCAATGTCTTTGTTTATAAGGTCCATGATAATATGCTCCATGGCCTTGCAGATAAGGCTCATCAGACTGATGGGACGGTAGTTTCTTGGTTCCAAGGTGGATCCCCCCTTGTGGTGTGAGATAACTGTAGCTCTGCGCCACTCAGTGGGCATGAAACCTGAGGTGAGGCTATGATTAAACATGACACTTAGGTGAGGTGCCAGTTCATATTGTAGTTCATGTAGTACACAGCCCGGGATGTTATCTCGTCCCATGGATGCTGTATTCTAAGCTTTGGAGAGTCTGATTTTTACCTGTGTGGCTGTTATAACTGGAATTTGGCAATCTTCTGGTATTGAGATAGGCCATTTAGGGGGTGAGAGGGGGTGAAGTTGACACTGAGTCAATTTGCCAGGATACTGGCAATATCCTTGGGATCAGTATATTTAATGTCATTCTGTTTTAGCTCTGAGCAGATCTGAGCATTGCTGTTTAGATCCTTGACATAGTTATAGAATGTCTTGTGGTTGTCTTTGGAATCTTTGGCAATTTTATTTTCGTATCTAGCTTTGTGGATTTTATGAGGGATCTCAGTTTCTTACTGTGGCTGGAAAGGGAGTTTTTAGCATCCTGAGAATTTCCTCTTTTCTGCAACAGTTTCTTCCTTTTGTTGTAAAGTTTGTTTATGGCAGGGGACCACCAGATTGGCTTCCTTTTCTTGGATGAGAGCATCTTGGTTCTATTTGGGATAGCATGATTCATGCATGAGTGGATGTGCTCGTACAGTGCCTTAGTGTAGGATTCAGCAGTCGAACTTTCAGTTCCCGTCTGCATGGGTGTCATGAAGTTTGTCACTTCTGACTTGAGTAGCATGAAGTTGGCTTTGGAGAAGTTTTTTATGGAGGTTTCCTTACTGGGGGGTGGGGGTGGGATGTGGATGTTAAGGGTGATTAGCTTATGGTCAGACCTGACTAACGAGGGGGTGACCACAGGTGTGGAGCATCGATTTCCCATGTTGGTAATGACCAGGTCTAGGATATTGGAGCCCCTGGTGGGACTATGGATTAGTTGATCCAGGGCATTAGAATTTATAAATTCCAAGAATTGTTGGGCAAAGGTGTTGGTACATGAGTAGTTTTCCCAGTTAATGTCAGGGTAGTTAAAATCACCCAGTATTAGGGTGTTTGGTTCTATCTTAATATTTTCCAGTATGTTTAGAAAGGTACAATGAGAATCTTGGGGCATGATGGGGGATCTGTAGCAAGCTACAATTTGGATTGCAGTCTTACCTAGTGTTAGTTGCACCTGGAGAATTTCAGACGGATTGTGTTGGTCAACTAGCCTGATGGTGTGAATATCCTTGGTGAATATGGACACTCCTCCACCTTTAGTGTTTCCGTCCTGGTTTGGTGGCCAAAAAGTGTGGTAAGGGTTATAGCCTGGTATTGCAGGGGTGCTCTCTGGAGTCTTGAACCAGGTTTCAGTTACTGCACAGATATCAATGTTCTGCATTTTTAGGAGTGCCTCAACAGAGTGCATTTTGAGCTTTAGACTTCTAGCATTGAGTAGCATTACCTTCAGATTTGGAATGCTTGTACCTGTTAAGGTGGTGGTTTTGTCCTTTGAACTTTGCCTAAAAAAGGCACTATAGGGGTGGCAAGAGCCTTAGCCAGTAACCTGAATCCCAGGGGCAACAGGTGCAGACCATCTCTAGCAAAGCATTGTGGTCTGTCAATCATGTCATCCCAGGCAGACAGATACTGGATCCCCTTTGAATGACACCAGAAGCTTAGCCAATTGTTGAAGTCAATCATTTTGTCCTTATATTGTGGCATCATTCTGGGTGAAGGCAGGATGCTACTCAGGGCTAGGGTCATACCTGCCTGGGTCACATGATCCAAGAGCTCTTCCATGTCTCTTTTCATGTAGTCCAGGGAGGTATGTCTCAAGTCATTCACCCAACATGGACAATGACAGAGTCATATTTGTACTTATTGTGGAGTGACTTGAGTGCATGCGTTATGTGGTGGATCCTGGCACCCAACAGGCAGCTGACTGTAATTTTCTCCTTGTTCAACCTGGCGAGTGGGACATCAGTGTGCCGGACTATGGAGTCACTTATGACTAAAGTGTTAGGTACGTTGTCTTGCCTTAGGGGCTGTTTCTGGGTGGCACACTGGTGTTGTGAGCTATGTGACACTTTGGTTGTGATTGGTGTTTGTTTGCATTTCAGCTTCAAAGGTCCTTGTTGCTTGGGCAGGTTACAGTTAAGGGCCTCCGCATATGTGGATTTAGTGTTGCTATTTGTGGGTGTTGGTGGTGTGGGTTTAGAAGGGCTATGTGTTGCTTGAGGTGTAGTGTGGGTGTTAACCTTCTCCTCTTGACTGTCTAGCACAATCTTGGGTGGAGAGAGTTTTGTTTCCTGTTTGGCTATGTAAGTGCATCTCTCACAGGTTGTAGTGTTGGGTGGTAGGAGGAGAGAATTGTCTGTGTACATGAGGCAATTGCTGCATTTATCCAATATACCTGCTTGTTTTTTGCAACCACACCCAATAATATAGACTCCAAAAGAGTTACAATTGAAAAATTCTGTGCCTCTGTATTTTCTACCATTGATTTTATTACCATCTAAATTTCTGACCCTACTACACACCAAGCAGTTACCACAAGCTCGTGTGCCCACTGTGCCACTTGGTCCAATTCTAGTACCATCCTCACTTAACAGTTCTTTCAAATTACTATATCTACCATATGAAAAAGTGATATGTTTAGGAAAAAGATGTCCAACTGACACATCATCACATATCACATACCAAAAATGTCTAACTATGTTTTCCAAAGTCTTAGAGAAGGGAGAGAATTTGGTGACAAAAAATAATTCTCCTCCCCATCTTCAGAACCTGTTTTAGTATATTTCAAAGCAAAATTCATTCCCACTCTCCTAGTATGCCTGAAAACCTTATTTCTAGCCTCCAGTAAAGTATGTTCTGAGTACCCATGCAGAGCCAGTCTATCATAAACATCATCCAGATAAACATCCCTTAGCATACTATCTGATGTATTTTGATGAATCCTTTTAAATTCACCAGAAGGTAATGATTTTATTAAGTGAGGGGGATGCATACTGTCAGCATGAAGAAAGTTGTTAACCGACGTGGGTTTTCTATAAGGTCTACGTTGGACCCTGCTATTACTATACACATAAAAATTCCACATCCAAAAATACCATACTAAGTGGATTTAAGTGACACATGAATTTTAAACCATGAAAATTGTCAATTTATCTGTTCCATGAATCTCAAAAAACCTTCCTGTTCACCTTTACACACAAAATTTAAATCATCAATGAATCTTTTGTAGTATACCACATTCCTAACAAAATATTCACTCAAATACATAAACTGTCTCTCAAAATCACCCATATAAATGATAGCATATGTGGGGGCATAAGAAGCCCCCCTCGTTCCCTCTGTTCTGTAAGAAAAAGCAGTCCTTCCATTTGAAATAGTTATGACTTAGACAGAACTCCAAAACAGACAACAAGTAAGAGGTCCGAAGCCCCTCACCCATTGTTCTTGCCATAGCTTCTAATCTCCACCTGATCTCAATGTTAGTGTATAACACACGCACATCAACTGTTGCCCAAACGTAATCATTTTTTCACTCCATTTTATTCAAGCTTTCACATAATTCACCTGTAATTTTTATATGGGATGGAACCTTCAATATGTATTTTTTGAAATGGAAATCTAAAACCAATCCCATATTTTCCAAATAAGAACCTATTCCTGATATTATGGGTCTACCTGGAGGGTTAGACTTTTGTGAAGCTTGGGAATGGCATTAAATTTTAGGTCCCCTGGGTTCTTTAATGATCATTTTTTTAACATCACTATTCCCCAGAAAACCAAGCCTCTCTTCTCTTTCCAACAATTCACTCAATTCCAAATTAAATTGTTTAACTGCATTATTGTGAAGTTCCATATAGTTACCTACTTCACATAACAATCCATTAACCATGTTATTGTATTGACTTCTATTCATAATAACCCAGATGCCTCCCTTATCAGCATCCTTAAAAAACAAAATAATTTAAATGCAAGTGTACATTTTGCAAGTCGGTCCATTCATTTTTGTTAGATTGTATTCCTTATCCTGTTTCAAAAATAAACCAAATTCATGTTCCACCATCTTACAGATCATATTCTCAAACATATATATGGTTTTAGATTTTCTAGGTGGCATAAAAACACTTTTGGAAGGCAATACAGGAACAGATAAGTGACCACAACCAGTACAAAAGCCCAGTTTGTTCATCAGAAATCGAGTTGCACAAAACACCATTAGTATCATTTTCCCATCCTCCATCAATTAAAAGAACATGTCAGTTTCATATAAACTCAAATTTAACAAAGATTCATCATCATTTAAATTATTACTTGTATTTAATATGTTACTATTTTGAAAATGAACTTTTAAATACAATTTTCGACAAAATCATTTAACATCTAATATAATACCTGTTAAGTAAGGTATTCTAGTAGGGACAAATTTTGCCCCTTTTAAAAGTACCTGTTCTACATTATTTGTAATATGCAAATCAGATAAATTAATAATTTGCAAATGTCCAGTCCTATGCTCAGGCAAAATAACCAAATTAGAATCATGGAAATATACCCTGAAATTAACAAAGCCATCAGAGTTCCTCACTTCTTCTTGTACTTCCCACGATTCTTCTTGGAATGGGTTTGTCCTTGTGGGGAAGATTGTACAACTCTGGTTGAGTTTTTTTTTTTTTGAAAATTAGAAACTTCCCCAACCTGCATGTCTCCAAATGACAGTTTTCTTGCTCAAATTAGTGTGACCTGATGAAAAAGATGAGTCACACGTTATTCTGGACCCAAAAGCTCCTCCTCTGACTCTCAACCTGCTGGGACATCCTTTCCACTGCCAGGAATATACCATGTTAGTCTCAAAATCTTTCATATCCCTTGTTAATTTATTTTTCTTATGCTCAAAAACACTGCCTTCAATTTTCTGCACTTTGGTTTTTGTCACATCTCTATATTTTGCCTTGGATGCCTCATTCATTAAGGCATCCTGTATCTCCACAATCTCCCTACTCAACTTTTCCATAATCCCAGTGTTGTGTTTTATCAGGATACAGAACCAGGTAAGAGTGCAGTTCAGGACAGCCTGTCTCCATTCAACTAGCAAATCACTTTCCTCTTCCATAAAGTCACCGGCAGGAAAACAATGCACAAACACTTCAGGGTGATGTTTAGTGACACATATTTCTCCAGCAATTTTATATCATAAAAAAAATAGTCACCACCTTTGTCATTAACTGCTCTAACTGGTTAAATTTCTCCATAAGGTCATCCTCACTGGTCAGGAGCCAAGGATCCCTGGATGACAGGTTTTGTTCCCTCTCACATAGGATATCAGCAAAAAGCATTTATTCATAAGTCCCAGACTGGGTAGACGTTCCCAAGGAAGCTGGAACCAAATTTGAAGATATCATATACACTCTGTAATCACCAAACCACAAAAAAATACCAAAATTGCTACAACATAGGAACCACAAATATCAAAGGATGTATTTCAGCATTCAGTTTATTCTGGTACCGTGGCCTTTCACCTTCTGGAAATAAGTCATTCAATTACAACCAATCCAATTTATACACCTGGTGCTTTTCAATTAACCAATTACATACAATCAATTAAGCATTTAGAACAATTCCATCAAAGGATTACTATAAACTTTATTTAAACACAGCTTCTTAAGAAAAATAAAAATTTATAAAAAAAATGTTTCCCTTATATAATTCTACAAACTTTTTATAAATGTATAAAAAATTTTTATAAAGTTACATTACTGTCCAAATTCATCCCCCTAATGTTCTGTAGTTTATTATACATTCAAACCTGTGAAGTTCCCTTTTAAAACTATGTCTATATTTCAAAATTGACCATGCTAAAACACTAAAGTATAAACTATTTGCCATTGCCCCATGTGTAGAAATAAAATTATTGGCTACTGGACTATCCACATTATGTCTCCTTATTTTTTGTTCAATATACCAGCTTGTTTTTTTTTTTTTTTTGCCACCACACCAATAATATATACTACTCCAAAACAATTGCAATGTATATGATGTCTTCAAATATAAAAATAATTTACCAGATAAATCTCCTTGAAAATACACTGGTGATGCCATCCTTTCATAGATGCTGTCACAATTGTATTCAGTATTCTACTGCGACATTGTCTGCTTATGAAGTGCATTACAGGTATTGTAAGAGGATAGGCAGGTGGTTCAGTTACTGGTGTCATACAACATTGGCCACCTTACAACCACCTATGTATCCATCTAATTATGAGTTATAATTACAATGGCTATCTGTAACACTAACAATTCATAGTATCACCAGGGGGAATAACATCTTATCCATACAATGGTGACATACTGCTAGCATAGCTGAAGCATGTCACATTTGGTACATGCTTTCTCCTATGCTGCATGCATTTGATAGTGCACTTTGTATATGGTGTAAGCACATATGTAGGGTGCTTGCGTCCAGGTGTGGGTGTGTCCTTCACCCTTATACTTTATATATACTTTCCTGCAAGAACATATATTATCTGTATCTGTACAGTGTTACTGTGCACTTCAAACACTTTTTATCATATGCATCCAGTTTATAAACAGTAATGAATGTCATCCATTTAACTATGCACTGTCTCAGTTGTACCTCAACATGGTCATGTGATGCTTGCATTTCAGGCACATAAGTTTAGCTTGTTATTGTGGGTAGTTACTTGAAATCCATCTATTTGTCTCAGAGTACATTGTGTTAGTCTTTTTATGACTATACATGTCACTAACAGTGTTGTCATTCACATTGGCTTTGTACACATATAGATGTTGTTCCCACTTACTGAGAGCATTGACAATTTGTCACAGAGTAATGCTTTTTTCATAGACATGATGGCAGTGACTTTGGTATTCCATGCACTACTTATGTAAGAATTGTATCCTCTGGCATAGGGAAATAAGACAACATGCAGACTGTCGATAATGTACTATAGCAATCATGGGTCTATATTATGATGTCAAAATGCCATAACATCAAACACCTGAATGCTGACAACCATTCAGTGAAATTTACTTCTGTGATTCACTGAATACTTGTTGGGCAAATAAATACTTGCCCTGCAATGCAACGGAGCTAAGTCTAACTAAGCCAAACCCACCCATGTGGGGGGGTTATGCCCCCAAACCCCCCAATATGGGGGGCTGTGCCCACACATCCCCTAACTAAATATACCAACTCTGAGATCGCACTATAGTGGAGAAAATGGCAACATTGTGTAGTTGGACAGCCACATCTTTGCCCAACAAGTATTCAGCGAATCACAGAAATGAATTTTGCTGCATAATTATCCTCATTGAAGTGTTCGATGTTATGGCATTTTTACACTGTAATATAGACCCAGCAATCACAGGCACACATATCCTTTGCAGGAAGTACATTATTTCCTGCCTTTACATAACCACATGTCACACTTGTAGTGATATAACTATAGCAGTGCATTCATCGTGGGTAATATTTATGTATTTTCTGCTGTTAAATTCTCATGTGTTCAACATCTACATTCAGTGTTTGTAAACATTGTTTGGCATTATTCTGTAATGAATGAATGACATATACCACAGTGACAATGTGTCCATTGACATTGTGATGGACCTCTACGATTCTTGTCATCCCAGAGACTGTTTAACACACATACAGATGAGATAATAATTTAGCATAAGTGGTTTGTCATCCTAGTTGTACAACTTCCACTGTGGCTCTTGTAGATCATCAAGATGTCATTAGTTGGATATCATCACAGGCTGTGATTGCATGGCATCAAAAATGTTATGTGGGGCATGTCATGCTGTGAGTCCTCCTGTGACGTGCATTGAGTATTGGCATTTATAGCATACCTACACAGATATACTGTTCTTCAGTTCTGAGACTGTGTGTACCCAACATGATGGAGACAGCTTCCTTTCAAGGACAGTCAGTCATATTGTAATTCTCAGTTTTGTGTTGACAGTGACATGTGTAGCTCTATTTGACAATCTGACTAACTTTGATGGTTCATATGATATCCATACTTCCTGTGTTGACACACACAATCAGTTCCATTATTTACAACAGCCTCCACTGCTATCTGGTTTGGTACAGCCAATTAATACTGGGGTCTGGGGAGCACCTTGAATAATAGGCAGGGGTTTGAATCTGCTTACATCTGTCTCTCTACAGTGGCTTACACACACTCATGGGCCAGCTTCTTTATGTAATTATATACCATGTGGGTCATTGGTATGCCTATATGGTATGATGGAGCATCTGACCTTCAGGGGTGTTCTTCCTTATGTGACCAATATGCGTATGTTTGTGATGCTCCTGATTGTTATGCATCTCTCTGATCTCTTTTCAGGCATGTGTTCTAATGTGACATGCTGAAAATGGTTCTTAGGTCATTCCTTGTTCATATGCATTACCTATTAACAAGATAATTATGTCTTGTATTGCATGTTATCTTCTAGACGTGTTTCATACTGCTATTATTTCCATCTCAATATATGGCTTACTGGAAGATATATGATTACAAAAACAAGTCTATCTGTAGGGAATGCAGGGTGACCATCAGATCATGATTGGTCCTCTGTGAAAACACTCTCCTTTGTATTGCCGATATTGGGTTGCTGCCCTTTGTCCCCTGTATGTCAGCATGCCCAGTATTAATACATCAAACATGTTTACAGGTCAGCAACAGCAACACTGGGCACCTGACATGTCATCCGCACAGTATTGACATTGGTGATTTATGTATGTTGTCTCTTATTAAATTGACATATATCTTTGACATAAACATACAACACTTGCTAGCTATTACATATTCACACAATACCCCACTCGGGCATCATAGATAAGCTATCCAGCCTAAATATAAACCCCTATGTCACAAGATGGGTCGCAAACTCGCTCAAAGACAGAACACACAGAGTCAGAGTTGCTGGAGCCATGTCAGACTCGAAACCGGTCACAAGTGGCATCCCACAAGGTTTTGTCCTGGGACCTCTTTTCTCCGGTATTTACTTTTCTGAGGTACAGGCCAACATGGGAGGACTATGGCTCACCAAGTTCACAGATGACTGCAAACTGGGTGCCATAATCGACTCTCCAGCTGACACAAACATCCTTCAAAAAGGTCTCGCAGAGACGGATAACTGGTGCCAGAGCCATGGTCTAAAGCTAAATGCCAAAAACCCTTTGGCAAAAACAATGTGCCCACAAATTACCACATAGGTGGTAACCCATTAAATACAGAGAAAGTAATTAGGGATCTGGGGACCCAGGTTGATAGCAATCTCTCCTTTGACAACCACATTGCCAAAGTGGTTAGAAAGACCTTCTACATAGCCCACCTCATCATGAAAGGATTTACATCTAGATCAAGAGAGGTAATCGTGCCCCTTTATTCATCCCTCATCAGGCCCATCATAGAATACAATGCCCCCTTTGGGATGTACCTTACCCGACACCTGCAGCAATTAGAAAGACCCCAAAAGTACCTCACCAGGAGGATCAAGGGACTCAAACAGATGCCATATGCTGCTCGGTTAAAAAAACTCCAGCTCTACTCAGTTGTATACCGCCTACTTCAAGGCGATCTATGCCTGACATATAAAGCTATGTTCAACCCAGAATTAAAGGACATGCTCCACCTCAGTAAATCTAAATCCCTTAGAGCCAAGCGCTCGAGGGACTTGAGCCTCAGCCCAGAAATAAATAGAACATGCTGGAGGGACAGATTCATAACCCAGAGGCTCCCTTCGCTCTGGAATAGAATTCCAATTCATGTTAGGCAGAGCACCTCACTGACTCTCTTCAAGAAGAATTTTGATGAGTGGATGGGGGATCCTAGGTTTGTCCCGGGGATTACTTCTGTGTCAGTATTAGACAGAGGCACAGTAAACTAAACTTTAAAAAGGGCACAGTATGCTCAAATCAAGGGGTGGCGTAAGCCAAACACAATCGGGTTAGGCTTATAAATGCCCCAGGGCAGATAGCCTAGTATGAACCTATGAACCTATAATGAACCCCTTTCCTACTGATGCCACAGTCATTTCTTTGAATAGACAAGTTTATTTCTGAGTTACCGGACATTACAGCTATAATGTCCTTTTATTCTTCATCAGTGTTATCAGCTTTCATACATGAATTCCCTGTATATACATCCTTATATGCTATGAGTGCATTCTATGCATTCACCTCATAATGTATCTTCCATCATTGAGAAATGTTATCTTCTGTCAACTATTTAATTAACATGTGTATTACAACTGTACTCCCATTTGTTACAATGTAGCATTATGTCCCTATCCACATAGTGCATCAACATATCTGTTATTACTTCTGTGCTTACCAGGGGATTGGTATTCACAGAAAATATTATCACATCAATCTTGCAAGCTTTATTTTCAAAATGCATCTTATACAGTTTCATTCCCCTCTGCAATATTTCTAATTGTTATAGCACAGTTATGTGCTGTGTGGCACCAAGATGATTGTTAATGAATCACAGGGCTCATTTCTTTCTCATTTCCTTGTGGTTTGTTTGCCTTTGTGATTTGTTTATTTGCTGATAATCTCTTTTAATGTCATGGCAACCCCCTGCACTTCCTGGTCTTGTCTTCCATGTGTAAGACTTTAAGCATCTGCCATTGTACATTCTCCCAGTGGCTCTGAATCACCTTTTCTGCATTTAAGACCACTCTCCCAGCCCTTGTTTTGCCGATGATTTAGACTTTTGCTGCCTGTGATAACCTTTGATGAAACTTTTTCATGTCCTCCATATTGTGTAGCCTGAAGCATTCTCTCTTACTGTACTTCTAGAATTACAAGGCATTTCAACCAAGCAGCTGTTCCATTCATCCTTAGTTAATGTAATACTTCTATGACAGTCTTTGTTCTCTTAGAGAGTGTTTCTGAGTAATCCCCAACCAGCTTTCTGAGCATTCATGCAAACCGAATAACTTTAAGTAGTTTTGCTTGCCTTATTATTTCACGTTTTACAGCAAACAGTGAATATGCCAAGACATACCTGGGTCTGCTTTCTGCTGCTGCTTGTCACTGTCCCACTCTCTATATCCTCTTCATTAATGTTTCTTGATTTCCTGGAATAACATATCTCTTATGTAATAACTGCAATACAAATGGCTCCAATTCATTGTCTTAGTTGGTCCCTGTATTCTGTCAATCTGCTCCTACAGCTCAGTTTTAATTGGTGCTTTATCTTCTTCCAGATCTTGCAGCTTCCCTTGTAGACTTTCCACTTCTGTTTGTTGCTGTTTTGTTTCAATTAATTCACATCCTGACCTACTGCACTTACCTTTTCAAACAAAATGCAGAGTTGGTCCTCCTTACTTACAGCTTTAAAAGCAGCTGTCTCCTCTTGATCACTCATCTTTTCCTTCCAACTTGTTTTTTTCTCCGTGGGCACACCATTTAATTCAAATTTCTGCAGGCCCATTCACAGTTTGGGCTTGGACAGCCACTTTGGCTGGGATCACTAATATTCTCTCTCTCTGTCTCAGTAAACACTTTCTTTATCAGCAACTTCATTTACTGTAGGCACCTGTAACTTTTTATATTAAGTAAAAGTTTTATAGTAAAGGGGTACAGTAAGTACTAAACTCTGACATGCACATGTTTTTATAGGACAACTCTTTAACTTCAGTTTGTTGTAAATCCATCCACAACCCCTTTTTTTCATTTTGCACATGGGGTCGGGGTGTCACTTCACAGTGACAATCATCTAGATCCAAGGTTTATACCACTGGGTGACTAGCCTTGCCATGGTTGTTCTTCCACACCATACACCTGCACACACATTCACACTTATGGCCAATTTAGAGTGCCCAATCCACCTAGTGCATGTCTTTGGAATGTGGGAGAAAACCGCAGTACCTGGAGGAAACCCATATGAACACAAGGAGAACATACAGACTCCAAACAGAGGGCACCCCAGCCGAGGATAGAACTGGGGAGTCACTTGCTGTGAGGTAGACAACACTATCCTCTATGCCAATAATCCTTACTATAAACTGTTGAAGTGTTTCAGTTTCTCTAAAAAAAATTCAAATCATAGATACTTCAAAAAGATATGAATTTATCTGTCTGCTTATATACTGGCTACACATAATTAACATTGTTTGTAGAATCGATGTTTAGTTTTGTCTGATATGACTGACTTCATTTCCACAACTACATTGCACCAGATATGTTATTCTACCCATTTTATTTTCCATTTACCAAATTTGGTCTTGCTTTTTGTTAGCTTATATATACAAGAACCCCCAAAAGCCTGCTCATAGGTTCATAGGATGATACTAGGCTATTGGCCTAGAGGCCCTTATAAGCCTGGCCAAGAATTTCACCCATGTTCCCACAAAGTTAGCACCCGTTTCCCTTGTCCAGTAGTGATACAGGTGGGATCCCAGGGGTGTATTTTCAGTAAAGTAGTTTTGCACAGTAAATCTATGCTGTATTGAAAGAAATTTAGAAATGGTGATCCAAACTACATGTGACACTGCAAACATTTTGCAAATAAAGAATGAAGAGGACTGCACACAAGACAACAGAAAAACAATTGTCTGAAATTAGCTTTTTTAAGCAGTCAGTCCAAAATACATTAGATTAATTTGCAGTCTGACTCATTACTTCTCAAGTTTTCAGTCAGTTTCAAGCAGTGATTAACTACTCCCCTATAGGAATTTTGCATCATACAGGGACTGCTGCTTCCTGTTAGTTAACACAGACCTTCTCATGCATTGGTTTAACCTGCAGACTCCATCTAAGCTGTGGCATTTTGAAAACATCCCCAAATTACTCAAAATAGTCTCATCAACAAGAAAACTGATAACATTAGGATTCCCAGGTTGCTGTGACAGGAGCTGTTCTAAATGTTGGTGAAATTACAGTATGGTTAATTTTGGCAATTGCTAATCCACTGGAAGAAGTGTTGTTATACTGTTTTTCTCTAGAAGAATTAAATTTATCCTACCCAATATTCACAGTCACAGAGCAGAATGCAAAAAGCTATGTGTGGGTCATAGCCTCCAAAACAGGGAATCACAAGTTTGCCTCTTGAAGAGATGAATTTCAATTTACTAATTCTGACTGTAAAAAATTCAATTAACTGAAATTCATTCAACTGTTATGCAATACCAGATAGTAGAAAGTACCATGAAAACAACATTCCACAAGTTAAGCTTGCAGGTCATCTAATCAAAGTGCATTTTGTCAATAAAAAACTATTAATATGTCAGGTTTTCCATAATGAAACAGGCAAAAATGCATTTCACCACAGAACTACAAGCAAAAGCACTACTGTGGAAACTCTAAAGTGATTTAACACATTCTGCAACAGTGAGTAAGGCTTGTGCAGACTCAGACAGAAAATAATATGTAGGGGTGCTAATGAATTTAGAACATGAGTCATAAAATGTCATTTTCTGTGCTAATTTGTTTTTGTTGATTCAACTATATACATTTGGTAGCTTCACAAGGAAATCATAGGTTCATAGAACGTTACAAGGCTCTTACAAGTCTAGTAATATTTATCCTAAGTTGCCCCAATTGTCGGTAGTTAGGTAAGTGAAGTCTGCAAAGGTAAGGGTCTGTGGTACTTAATACTGACATTTAAAAATATAATTTCACACAAAATATATATAGCAAACTACTTTCTCTCTAAAAATCGATAACTAAATGCCTACACCAAGGCTGTGAGTCACAATGGGTTACTACCAGTAATAAGCCCTAAAATGAGCAGCCAACCACTGTCAGATGAACTTTTTGATTCAGAGGTAGGTCCACTGCAGTGATTCTACATGATTGACAGAATTACAGTGATGGGCCATCCCTATGACCATGCCACATGCTGATGAGGCATTCTGGGGAGTGGCCTGTGCTAATTAGAAATGTGCTCTCCCCAGAAATTACTGCAGAAAGGGATTTATGCAACCAAAATGCTACATTCCCACATTACTTCACTATCTCCAGTGGGAAAGACCACACTACAGGTAAGTTCAGAAAGGAGTAGTGGAGATGTAGTAGTGGTGGGGGTGTGAATGTGTGTATGTGTGTAGCAGCATGTGTGCATGCCTGCAGAGGCATGATTGGTCTCAGTTGACTGTGTGTGTGTGTGTGTGTGTGTGTGTGTGTGTGTGTGTGTGTGTGTGTGTGTGTGTGTGTGTGTGTGTGTGTGTGTGTGTGTGTGTGTGTGTGTGTGTGTGTGTGTGTGTGTGTGTGTGTGTGTGTGTGTGTGTGTGTGTGTGTGTGTGTGGTCTGCATCTGCGTGAGTGTGAGTCTACCTGGGAGGTCACAACAGGAATGCTAATTAGGGGATCATTAGAGTCGGTGTGAGTTTGCATATGGGTGAATAAGTGAGTGTGTCTATAAATGCACCTGAGTGGGGTGTTGTACAACGAGTGCCTGTCTGTCTGTGTCATGTCTGTGAGTGAGTGAGTGAGTCAGTGTAACTGACTGTGTGTGTGTGTGTGTGTGTGTGTGTGTGTGTGTGTGTGTGTGTGTGTGTGTGTGTGTCTGAATGAATGAGTGAGGTACCTGTGTCACTGTAATTCATGCAGCACATGTGATAATTACCAATGATAAGGGCTGTTTAGCACTGGTGGTAAATATGCTTGATTTAGAGACATGCAAATTAGATGAAAATGAGGTCTTCCTCATTACAGCTAAACATGTCTCTAAATAGCATTCCTCGTGGCCATGTAAAACTGTAACTTCTGGCCATTGTAGTTTAAGCACCTGCAAGTATTTTTTTTTTGAATCCCAACCTATGGTTGTCATTCATGACCAACAGAACTACCAGGTCTGTACTACCAAAAAAAAAAAATCATCTCCAAAGTTATGAGGATTTTTAAAGAGATCAACTGGAATAAAGGTTAAAGTCCAGAAAATACAGTTGTCTTAAAAAAGGTAATATGCTCTTGCAATGATACATGTAACAAATGGGACTTAAATCTTAATGTGTGACTTTTCTGAATCTTGGAGTGGAGCTACATCATGTATCTTGGACAAGTACACTGAAATTGTTCAAAAAGTTAGAAAATATAATGGTAATTGAAGCCATGAATGCACACCTAAAGTGAACTTGATATTTGTATAGTATGGTTGTTTGTTTGTCTTTCGGCTTTTCGAGGTTATGAGTCGCCACAGCGGAACTCCGGTCTGCTAATGATTGTCAGTTTTTTTTTTATGGTGTCGAGTTGCCAGCCCGATGCCCAACCTTCAACGAAGGCACGCCCATTCAACGCATGTCTTTCGAACGCCCACTCGACTGTGGGGAGGACATACAGACTCCACACAGAAGGCACTCCCAACCCAAGCTGAGAATCAAACGGGAGAACCTCTTGCTGTGAGACAACAATGCCACCGCTGCGCCACCGCTGAAGTTTTATTTTTGTATAGTATGGTAATTGAAAAATTAATATAACAACTGAATAATGAATAAAATGTATTTACTGCTATATTACTGATGTTTTATGAAAACTGCTATTGTTCATTAGATGTTTTTTCTCCAGGTCTTCACTTTAAATAAACATCAGTTGTTATTCACCTTGTGTAGTCAAATAAGACAATGAGGCTTGGGTGTTCGTGTAAGTAGTTTATTACACATAAACACATCAGGATGGATGACTGGAACTTTAAACTTAAAAGAACTGACTGGCTACTACACACATATATGCTTTCACTCTGATTGCTCACTCGAAATGGCACTCTTGTTTGCACGTGCTCAGTACTTATATGCACATGCCCACTGAAAGGAATGCTTCTTAAAGGTACATCACACACACTGGTCTAAACCAGCTCAGCCAGATTATCTTGTCTAATCAATCCGAACAAATAGATACCCTGGTAATGCAGAATATTTATTAATTTATCTTGAAAGTATGGTTCTCAGCTAATATCACAATAAAACCACAATTACATCATAACTGTAACTGTGCAGGATAAGGGGCTGGTAACAGTGGACTGACTAGCTGCAGCCCTCCTCCATATTTAACACACACACACATATCTATATCTATATATACATATATACACACATATATATATATATATATATATATATATATATATATATATATATTTATTTATTTATTTTGTGTGTGTGTGTGTGTGTGTGTGTGTCTGTGTTTTTAGGACAAAAATTACATTTATTTTACAGCTGCTTGTGGGTATTTTGCCTGTTTACATTCTCAATCACATAACTCATAATGTATGGGAATCAAATGAAGGGGGCAGTGTTACCACTGGCACTGCGATCTTTTGAAATGGTCAGAAGATGCAACAGTTCCCCCACTGACATTCAATTTTTATTGTCAGTTGTTGCCCACCTTCCATCCCTCCTTGTAGTATCTCTTTGTATGAAAATGCTGTTATTATGACCAACAGGGCTGAAAGAAATAGCAACAAGAAGCAAAAATAAGTCAGAGCCGCACACCCACTTTTGTGATGCTGTTTGATTTGCTAGCTCTGTGAGAACACCAAGCCAATCATATTCAAGATCATATTTGACTATGGCACCTTTATAACTGTCACAAGTCAGTGGGGGTAGTCTGTTTTGCATACGACAGTAGTCCATACAAGGAGGATGATGTTTATGTCTTTATTTTTTGTTTAACAGACTAGGCCAGTCAGGAGAGTCCTTGGCAAGAACCAGCAAGTTCTCTGGGAACTTCAGAGACCCAAGAGTACACTTGTGACAGTAATTTAAAGAAAGTACAGTTATGTACACTTACCATAAATGTAGATGTTCAAGTGTTCTCATTGCTGCAGTCATCACCATTGGGTTTTACATGCTGTGGTAGCCCTCAGTTGGTCCGAATACCAAAATCAAGGTTTTGTGCGTCGGCTGCTGTCACTTGCTGGGTGACGTCAGGTCATCTGAGCTATAAAGGAGAGCAGGCAATGCCATTATCTCAGTTTTTCTTGCCTTAACCAACCAAAGAAGTCCAATTTTTATAGTTATTAGTAGTCCTGGGGTCAGAGACCCCCATAGAAATATGTGTCTCTGTAAGGACAGCAGATATCAGGGGGAAGGAAGGAGAGAAAGCATGACTGCAGCAGTGAGAACACTCAAACATCTACATTTATGTTAAGTGTACACAACTGTACTATGTTCTTCATTTCTCACTGCTGCAGTCATCACCATTGGGAAGATTCCCAAAGCTGAGGAGAAGGGTGGAAGGTTGATATAAACTTAAGATTGGGAGACCATGCCCTTCAGAATTGCCAAGACAAACCCAGCCCTAGCTCTTAAGAATAGATTCAGATGGTAATGCTTGGTGAAGGTGTGGACTGAAGTCCATGTGGCAGCTTCCGGGATGTCCTTGGTGGGTACCCCTCTAAGGAATGCTGTGGAAGTAGAGGTTGCCCTAGTGGAATGGGTTCTGATAGTCCTGGGGTGGTTTTCCATGCAAGGAGTAGCAAAATTAAATGCAGAGTGCTATCCATTTGGAAATGGTCTGTTTGGATATTGGTTTCCCTTGTGCCCCTGTTTTAAAGCTGACCAAGAGCTGGTCAGTTTTCCTGAATGTCTTTGTATGATCTCAGTTGTCTGGTCACATCCAAAGAAAGCAGTATCCTTCCCCCCTTGTTCTGAGGGTTAGGGAAGCAGGTGGGTAGGTGGATGGCTTGGTTGTGGGTAAAATCCGAAACCACCTTTGGCCTGAAGGAGGGGTTGGTTCTCAGGGAGACCCTGTCTGTATGGAAGATGGCAAATGGCTCAATGACCATTAAAGCTTGAAGCTCTGATACTCTCTTGGCTGAAGTGATAGCCAGAAGAAAGGCAGTCTTCCAAGAGAGGTACTTTAATTCTGAGTATGCTGCAGGCTCGAAGGGGGCAGAGTAAGCTTTTCTAAAACACAGCTCAGATCCCAGACTGGGATGGGTTGTCTTCTGGGAGGCCTGATATTAGAGGCTCCTCTAAGGAATTGTTTGATAAGAGGGTGGGAGAACAGTGGCTGTTCTGTATCAAAGTGTGCTGAGATAGCAGAGGCATGGATCTTTATGGAGGAGAAGGAGAGTCCCTTATTAAGAGGTTCAGCCAGATAATCTAGAATAGGAGGAATGGAAGGCAGATGAATGTCTGCCCCCCCCCCAGGGGGGCTGGAGAGATAGGCTGCGCAGCAGTGGGTACTAATGCTGTCTAGGCCAATCTGGGGCAATGAGTATTGTGTTTGGTTTTTCCTCCCTAATCTTGATTAATACTTTTGGAATGAAAGGAAGAGGAGGGAATGCATATACAAAGAGGGTATTCCAAGGGAAGGTCAGGGCATCCACCTTCCAGTCCAGGAGATGGTACTCCCTGGTGCAGAATTTCTCTACTTGGTGATTTAAATGAGAGGCAAAGAGGTCCACCTGGATGGTCCCCCATGTGTGGGTAATTTGCAGAAAAATGTCTCTGTGGATTTGCCATTCATGTGGGTCCAGCAGGTTTCTGCTTAAGTGGTCTGCTAGGGTGTTGTTGATGCCCGGTAGGTACTGGGCTATAAGATGTAGTCCCATGGATGAGGCTGCTAACCACAGATTCATGGCTAGTCTGCACAGGAGGTAAGATTGAGTCCCTCCCTGTTTGTTGCTGTACCACATGACTGTGGTGTTATCTGTTTTTATGAGAAGAACCCCTGGTTTGAGGTAGGGTTTGAAGGATGCCAGAGAGTTTTGCACTGCTATAATTTCCTTTTGGTTGATGTGCAAGGGTAGTATTTGAGTATCCTAGAGACCTTGGGTGCATCTGCCTTCTAGGTGGGCAGCCCAGGCTATGTCCGAAGCATCTGTAGTTATGATCTGGTCTGATGGACGGAGGGTGAATGGAACTCCCTTGTTTAGAGCACAGGCCTGGGCTGACCAGAGGAACTCTGATCTTTTGCAAGGGATCACAGGCAGGAAGGTGTCCAGAGGTTGAGAGTGTTTACACCATAGGTTCTTTAGGTACCACTGAATTTTCCTCATGTGCAGTCTGGCCAGAGGTACCAGGGGGATGCGTGAGGCCATGTACCCTAGAGCTTGCAGGAATTTCCTGGTAGAAAGCTGGGTTTGGGAAGCCAGAGTAGTGAAGTATTTTGGTTGGAAACTTTGTTTTTCTGGGGACAGAAAGGCCATTTGCTGTTCTGTGTCCAGCAAGGCTCCCAGAAATATGGTTTTCCTGGTAGGTGTCTGTTTTGATTTCCTTACATTGATAGTGAACTCCAGAGAGGTGAGTGGGGTTTTTACAAATGAGAAGTGCTGCAGTAGCAGTTCCATGCAGTCTGCCTGGATGAGACAGTCATCCAGGTAAGGGTAAATCTGTACATTGTTTTGCCTGCAAAAGCAATGGCAGGAGCTACACAATTACTGAATACCCTGGGAGCAGTAGATAATCCAAATGACAAAGCAGAGAATTGAAAGTGTAATGACCCTACTCTGAAGTGCAGACATTTTCTGCATGATCCCCTTACTGGGATGTGCAGGTAAGCATCCTTTAGGTCTAAGGTGACCATCCAAGTATTGTTTGGCAGCATTGGTAGAAGCTGTTGTAAGGTAAGCATTTTGAATTTTGGGATTACCAGAAAAGTAAGGTTTTGCACTTGTATTAGTGCTTCTGCCCACTGGTTTGGTGGTAGGTCTGGGGTACCCTCTTGAAGGTGGTAGTTCTAGGAAATGGAATTTGTACCCCTGAGCAATGATTTTTAAGATCCGCTGATCTTTTGTTATAAAGTTACAATGTTCTCTGCAAAGAGATAGCCTTCCTCCTAGCTCTTGGTGTGGTGGAGGCAGGCAGAGATGAAAAAGGTAGTCAGTGAGAGTTTTAGCATACAGGATTGTTTTTTGAACTCCCTGCTCTAGTGTAAGAGGGGGGTACTGTTTAGTTCTTTGCTGGCCCTGAGTTTGATCCCTGGTGTGTCTGTCCCTATGGATTTTGCCTTGTGCCTGCCTGTTTGGTGCAGGAAAGGACCAGTGTTTAGAGGGAAATTTTCTGCTGAATCTATGAGGTTGTACTTGAAGGATATCTTTAACAGTCTGCATCGAGTTTGCTTTATCTTCCATCTTTTTAAGTACCTCTTCAGTTTTCTGTCTGAACAAGTGGTCTTTGATTTTAGCTTTGACATGATCAGGGAGAGGTTGTTCCTTCAACTATGCATGTCTTCTGATAACAGATCTTGTCACTGCTGCCCTGCTAGAAGCTTCTACGGTGTCAAATCCACAGTGCAAGGAGTGCTGTGCCACCTGAGATGAAGAGTGCAGTAATTTTTGCTAGCTCTTTATCATTGGCAAAATCTGGTAAAGCAGAAATTTTCTGTTTCAAAAGTTCCAAAGTGTGCTGTTGATATTTTAACATATGGAACTGACAGTTGAGAGCCCTTATAGCTAAAGTTGCAGAGGTATATACCTTTTTACCCCATCTGTCTAGGGTCCTGCATTCTTTGTTTGAGGGAGTAGGATTCTTTGCAGAGGTAGCCTTAACTCCCTTAGGTCCCTGAGTAATTACCTTTGGATCTGCTATAGGATTTCTGTAGAGGAATTTGTGTGAGTCAGTTACCCTGTAGTACCTGTCAGGTTTTCTGAGGGCAGGTGGAAGGGTGTCAAGGGTAAGGCTGGATTGTTGGTAAACATCATCTACCACCTCCAAAATGGGTGGGATGGCCAGAGGCCTATGCTGGGGTAGTTCCAAAAGCTGTCTTTGTCTTTTCTTGGATAGAGGGAAATCCATTGATTCCCATTGGAAGTGTTCCCTGAGGGTGTGGAGGATTTCCTCAAAGGAAAAGTGCTCCGGAGGTGATGCAGAAGGAATAGATTCTTCTGCATCTGAGTCTTCATAGGCAATAAGAGGATATTCCTCTTCAAAAACAGAGGAGTCAGATCCCTCTGAGTCTAAATCCGATAGGATGTCTGGAGAAGGTTCCCTTCTCCTTTTGGCTGGAGTTGCCTGATTACCCCAGATGAAAGTGATGTGATCCTCCGCCATTTTAAGCATTTTAGTTTGAGGAGGGGGAGGAGTGGTGAAATGGAGACTTTTTGCTGTTTTCTTTGTAGTGGGTCTAAGTCTGGCCTGAAGGGTATCCCTCGGTGTCATCTGTGTGTTAGTCGGAAGAGAAGCCAAAAACCTTGAAGTGAAATTCAAAGTGTGAGCGATATCCTCAGAAGCCAGTGCCTGCTTAGCGGCTCTGGACCCAACTGAGGGCGAGACAGATGAATACTCGTTAGATGATGCAGACATCTGCGGCATACAGGACTCTGAAAGGGTCTCAGTAGAGGCCTGCAAAGTAATTAAGTCGGGCATCAGGAGCTGTGAAAGCACCTCAATGAATTCCGAAGAACTGATGACCCGTTTAGCGCTGGTGTCATTGGAAGGCTTGGCATTATGTGGTCTGTCTCTATCCTTTTCTTTACATTTTTTCAGAAGATCTGTGGTTTGCTGACTGACAGATGCCATATCTGTAATCGGAGATGGAAGACGAAAATAACTGGCTACAAACAGAGCTCTATGACAAATAGTTCTAGCATTTAAGAGGGCACAGAACTGACAGCGGGGTACGGCGTGATCCGGGCCTAAGCAAGTGATGCAGTAAGGATGGAAGTCTCACTGTGGTATTTGCTTTCTACAGGCAAGACACTTATTGACTTTTTTGGACATTAGTTAGTGCAAAAAAAAGGAAGGATACCCAAAGGGGTACTTAGCTTTAGACATTTTCAGCTGAAGTTTGAAATCTGGAAACAGCCGACCGGCACTGTTGCGAATTGTTTCTGTTATGGGCTCCATGGCAAGAAAGACTGAGGTAATGGTGTCACCTGCTCTCCTTTATAGCTCGGATGACCTGACATCACCCAGCAAGCAACAGCAGCCAATGCACAAAACCTTGACTCTGGTATTTAAACTGACTGAAGGGTACCATAGCATGGATAACCCAATGATGATGACTGCAGCAGTGAGAAACGAAGAACATCTACAGGTTACATTTACTTCATGGCAGAAGGAGGCAAGAAGACCATCTAGTCTTCCCTTTAAAGTACATTTAACATACTACCTCCCCTCCATCCATACCTTCCCCCTTTCCCTTACCTCTTTCCACCTATTCTATGCCCTCTTGAATGCTTCTATGCATTCCCTCTCCACCACCCATTCTGACAGTCCATTCCAACCATTCACAACTTCCTCTGTGAAGAAAAATGCTTTCAGATTAGTTTGCCTCTAAGTTATGCTGCCAGTGCACCTTCCTCCCATCCTTCCTGTTCAACATAATCGGTCATATGCCCTGATGTGCCCTTTTGCTCCAGTACAATGCCACCAGTTTCTTCTGGTTTCAAGTGAAAAAAAGGGTCTAGCTTCTCTAGCCTTTACTCACCCATCCTCTCCTTTCAACTTACCGATTTTTCTGCTACCTTTCCCCTGGATTCCTTCAAGCAACCTGATATTTTTTGCCTTAAATGGCTTCCAGAACTCCATACAATATTTAAGGTGTGGTCTGACCAAGGGCCTTCAGACTGAAAACATTACCTCTTTACTTCTGGAATTTGTTTCCCTGCAAATACATTCCAGCATTCTGTTTGCCACTGCCACTACTTTCTCACTCTGCTCCAAAGGGTCCAAATTCAAGTGTGATCAATATCTCCAAATCTGTTTCTTGCTCTTCTCATCAGATCTATTTCTCTGGCTGATAACTGACACTAGGGTAGTGTGGTCCTTTTCATTTGTTTGCAAAGAGCCTCAACAGCAACCTTTATGCTCACTTGCTCAGCCTTTCAAAATTCTTCACTATACCTTGACCCATCCTCCATTGCTGCCCCTATCTTTATGTTATCAGAAAGAGGTTGATCCTGCTCTCTCTTTATGTCTGAGTCAAACATAAGAGTACTGAAATTAAAAAGATCCCTGTAGTACCCCCAAAGTCACTTTCATAATTCCTGACATTGCCCCCCTCACCATAATCAACTGTCTCTTATTTTATTTAAGTATTTTATTTTAAATTTGTTTACTTAGTAAATTAACTGGCTCAAGGGCCCCTTTCATCTATGACCTACACTAGCTATATAAAAATGACAAACAGAACATAATATTAAGCAAACAATTCTTCATAGCAGAATACAACAGAATAATACAGTAACCATTTGAAATGTCAGACCCGCTAGACTGAGTCCCAAAATGCAAAAAGTGAACAGCCAAAACATCAGACTTCAATAAAAGAGATGTTCATTTTTCAGAATACTTCATTTTCTCTGAGGTATGTCAGTCTCGAAGTTGGTATATATAAGCTCAGGGGATGTGGGACTAGCCACCCCCCGCGAAAATAATTTTAAGAAGAGCGATTCTCAAGATTTGCTCTTCTGTGTTTTCAGTCTTTTTTCTTCCTGGCACTTGGCATTTCCAGTGCTGACATTTCAATAGGAAGCCAAATAATACAGCAAAAATTGGACAAATTGATGATTAGGAGAATAATGTTAAATAAACTGGACTCTCAGACAACATAGTATAGTAAATTATAAAATAATAACAAAAAAAACTAAATGTTAACCTGAAAAAGAAGTAGAGTAACAAACTGCATTGGCAACATAATATTTCAGAAGCATTTAGCAACTGTATAACATACACAACCAACTTAGTTTGTACAGGAGGGGAATACTGTATAAAATGAGAATAGCGTTGCTGAGCTTCTTGCATTACAATTTAGAAACATGTAGCAATGAACTATCTTCACAAAAATGCAGAGTACTCTCACACCCTAAATCTTACATTATAAAAATAGAGAATGAATAAGACATGGGATTATTGCAAAGAACAGAAAAAAGTAACTTACTTCATAGCAATCAGCCATTACTCTAAAACAGTTACATTTATTTTTATTATAAAGATGCTGTTTAAGGAATTTCTTGAAAATTTTAAGTTACCCAATTTTCTTGACAGTTTAAGAAACTGTATTGCTTGTGACAGAGGCCTTTTAAAGGAGAATATAGTGAAAGAAATCCTTGATGGTTGTACGCAGTCAGAGATCATGAAGGAATAACTTTGATCTCTTATGGTTAATTTACTGTGAAGACAAGGGCAGTACCTTCCACTGAGAATTTTAAAAGTGTGTTATGAAGAAAAACAGACCTAGCAGAAATAAGGAGCCAGTTGTTTTGATTTATAGTGATATAGTGATACCCTTTATTTCTAGGTTAATGAATCTGAGGAATTTGTTCTCAGCAGATTGAAACAGAGTAGTATTCTGATAGAAGCAAATTGCAACAACAAGAATACACTGTTTTACTCCAGGGAGAAGATCATTTATAGCTGTAGCTCTCCCGGCTTTGAATGAGTACAGGTTAGAAATCTTGTATTAAGCCTTGTTGAGAATGAACTTTGTTGACTTGGAACTCAGAGTGGACATTTAATGAAAGGGTCTGATCAAATGTAAGGCCTCGGTATGTTTGATGCTTTTCCCATGATAAATGAGTTCCCAATAGATCTGTTACTGTGATAATATCAGTAATTCACAAATTTATGGGTGTTCCAAACAGCATAACATAGAGGATTGTGATCAGCTCTCCAAACCTAACCTGTTTATTGTGTGTTTGAGACAGGGGTGCCAAGAAATTCACTTTTACAGTGATGCTCAAGAGGTGAATCTCCGCATTCATGTTGAGAACAAATAATTCAAGGTTATGATTGGTGACATGATTCTACTCCTTTGTAATGCATGGAGTTTTATCTATTCTACATACTGCTAGTTACAGGGGAAAATGCTAATCAATTTACTGGCTTTCAAAGCCAGACAACACTTAGTGGATACTGTCAGAAAAGCAGTGTAACACTATACTTTTGCACATACCTTTCATGCCTTTCAACTGTCAAGATTTTTGTAGAACATCCAGATCATGGCTTCATATTTTTGGTTTGTTTCTCATAAGTTCTGTGGTTTGTGGACAAACTACTGAGGATTGAAGTCACTAAATAATGACATATATTTGAGATTCAGAGTTCGTATCCTTCAGAAAATACATGCTAACACATCCTGTTATTCTAGCAACTTCCATAGTTTTTTTAGAAGTTTGGGGCCCAGTACTCATATGGAGAGCAGGCAGAAACAAATTCTGGTGCTGTCATCTGCTGGTCAGTACAGGCAGATTTTATTGCCTAGCACTAGCCTGACCTTAAAAACTTCACAGGGGGTGCTTAATAATTAAGGTCAGGTCATGCATCACTCTGGTGTTTAACTGGTTTGTCTTTTTCCAAATATCAGAGCATAACCACTGCACTCTATGCACTACAATAAGTTTTAGTATTAACAGTCAATTTGTTAGCATGAAGCCAATTCCAGATAGTTTGAAATCTTCCTGGAGGTCACTGTTAAGTGTGTTTAGATACCTACCAGCTTTACTTTTGACAATATCATGGGCATATAGAATACAACTGTTCTGTGGCAGGTTCCAGGTCAAATCATTTATAAGTGAGAAGAGAAGGGAGCCTAGAACTAAACATAGAGACACCCCTCTATTAACAGTACCTATTAGTATAATAAAAGTCTGGCTAATAAGGTGGCTTTGAAACTACTACAAGACATCAGATGGTAGTCCAGTACTTGCCAGTTTGAGGATTAGTAATGAAATGCCTTTTTTTAGGTCAAGAAATATAGTACCTGTAAGGATACTGTGTTCCATGTTTGAATACACGTGGGCTAGTCAGAGTTTAGATAGCTGTCAGAGTGCTACAGTTGGGAAGAAAGCCATGCTGTCTCTCCATAAGAATATCATATTTTATAATATTCTCTGATAGCTACTGACAGAGATTTTGTAAGATTTTTGTCCTTTATTTTTAAATTTTCTTGGGTTCCCTTCTTGCACAGTATTCGTATCAGCCCAGCCTTCAGTGCTCCACATTCACTTCAGGTCTACCAGCTAGTCATTTACACCTGGACTTACTCCAGAATTGCTGGGGCAGTTGTGGATACTAATGGCACCCCATGAGCTCAACCATCTTTGCTTCCATGTGTGGGGGTGTCTTTTATATGCACTACCCACATCCCTTTTCCCATCCTCCATGCTCATCAACCACATCCAAAAAGCAACTCCCCTCTATGGACCATGCCTCCATTTAGGAAATGTCATCAATGTGCACCCTCCCTGCCCCGCCATCAGTCCCTTAAGCCATTAATCAAACCGGATTCATCTAGGCTGAAGTTAGGGCTTTATCCCTCTACATTATCAACACAGCCAATTCTTTTAAGAAGTTTGACAAGGGAACATAGATTAGATATAGGCCAGTAATGATTTTACGTACAGAGGGTAGACACCTTGGACAGTGATATGAGCAGGACATGTTTGAAACTTTGTGGAAGAGATTAGGTAACAAGTGTTGCATTGAAAAGATAAGGACTTCATTTCAATATATTGGGGTGAATGTAATAGAAGTTTGAGTCGTATCCAGTCTATCTTTTGTAGGTATTTTTGGATTTGAGAATTTTGTATGATTTTGGACTAGAAAAAGGTGTATTTGTCAGCTTTATGTAAAGATAAGCAGAATGTTACAGCAGGTGGGTTGCTGAAAAGTAAGTTGGAGATGAGTGAGATGTAATATAAGTTGTTGTTAAGTTCAGCAATCACTGATGCAGTTAGATTATAACTAGTACAAATTTGGAGGAAGATTCTGACAGAGTATTCAACTGTAGTTTGATTAGTGCATATTCTGGTGTTTTATTTTACTTATTAGTATATACTAAATTTTATAGTGTTAGGTTATTTTTCCTACCTCCAGGACTCAACTCCTTCCTTAATGAGTTGTCTGATATTGTTGGTGGGACACATAACTTGTTTATTTTACTTTTTGAATTTTATAAGGGTTTATATTTTTTCTTGTACTGGGGAAAATAGATTACAGAAAGTGGACAGAACAGCTGTAAGGTCAGTAGAACTGTAAAAGGGGTGATAGTCCAGGGAAATAATTCACTTATATGTCATTTCTGTATTTTGCCGTTTCGTGCTTTCAAGTTCAATCAATTCGATCATATAATAGGTAACCCAGCAAATAGCATATCAGATGAGGAGAGTAAGATGGTTTTGGACTGCACAAGTTAAGTGGGTGCAATTTTATTGTTAAGGTACCAGGTGGAGAACAGACGGCAGTGACCAGTTATGGAGTTAGGTAAGTCCTGTAGCTGAATAAGTTTGTGAAGCATATTTGTTAATACAATATACAGCAGATTAATGTTACTGTTATTAGGATTGGGTCTTGTGCCTTCAAAGATAAACTGAGTAAGGTTAGGTGAGGTTGTAATTCTGGTTAGCTCAGTCTTATGGGGGCCCATACAATCAAAATTAAAATCACCTGCTATTATCAGTTTATGATGCTTGGAAAGCTCTAGAATATTGTTTATTGTTATTACTAGTATGACTATGCAAGAAGGTGGGGGGAATGCAAAAGACAGCTATATTTATTTTGGCATGATTACCAAGCATAATTTTGACTGATATCCAATTTGGGCCTGTGTCTGAGGGGGAGTCACTTTTAGCTATAACTGTAGAAAAATATTGGCATCATTCTTAATTAGTAGTAATAGATCACCACCTTGATGTGAACCTGACCTGTTTTCTGAAAAAAAGTCTTAATTTGTTGTAAAGCTGTAAAGATAATAGAGCAATCATTGAACCAGGAGTTGGTGATGGCAATTAGTTTGAAATTGAACTGTGTGACTTATAATTCTAGATTGGTCTACTTGTTAATGCATCCTGTGTTCATGTACTCCAGGGAGAGACTTTTGTGAATTAATGTCTGGTAACATGGAAAAAGAATTGGACCTGGAATGATAGCCATTCAGTTCCAATTCAATTCATTATCAATTTCTCTCCATCTATTTATTTGCTCTCAGCTTACTCTCAGCTTACTCAGTGTGTGTGTGTGGAGCTGAGTCAAATGCTTTGCTGACGTCCAGGTAGACTATGTCTACTGGTATTTCCCTGTCAAACTCACCTGCAACCCAGTCATGAAACCGAATCAGGTTTGACTAACAGCTCCTTCTGTTCATGAACTCATGTTGGTTGCTGTTTGGGAGATAGCTGTCCTCTAGAAATGCTACTAGCTGTTCCCTCAGGATTCTCCCCAGGCTTTTCTTTAACATTCTTTTTTAAACTAACACGCCTGTAGTTATCTGAAAATTTTTCAGCGCTCTCCACCTTATTATACAAATGCAGCTCACTTGGTGTCTTCTAAGTCTCTCACACATCTTTATCAGCCCGTGATCTCCGATGATCTCCATTTCTGAAGACTATGGGGGGAAGTCATCTGGTCCTTGTTCTTTAACCTCCTTAAGGGTTGTTAGTTCCCACTGGTATTTGTCCACTGTTCTCTACAATCTGTGCTGCATCCCTCCCAGCACTGCACCCTCCCCTTGCTTTCCTTTTGTGAAAGCTGAGGTAAAGTATTCATTCAGTACCTATGTTTTTTCCCAGTCTTCCATGAGCTCCTTCCCATCTTTGCTCAGCCTAGCCAGTTCTGTCTTTCTCTTCCATTTTCTGCTTGCTTCACTTCTTATAGGTTCATAGGTTCTTACGTGTGTACTAGATTAACGGCTCTGGGGCCTTTACAAGCCTAGCTCATAGAAGTACCCTGGCATTGTGACATCTGACGTTAGTTCTCAATGCCTCTATCAAGTAGAGCCACTTCAGTGATCCCTGGGGTGAACATAGAGCCACTTCAGTGATTCCCCGAGGTGAACTTTCTATTTCCCATCCACTCATCAAATTTCTCTTGAAGAGGGCCAGTGAGGTGCTCTGCTTGACATGTATGGGAAGTCTATTCAGAGCATGGGCAGTCTCTGGGTTATAAACCTGTCCCTCCAGCATGTTCTGTGGATTGTGGTAATGAGGTTGAGGTCTCTGGAGTGTGTGGTGCGGAAGGATTAGGATTTCTTTAGATGTAACATTTCTAACAGAGCTGGGTCAAGCATGGCTTTGTAAGTCAAGCAGGGATTGCCTCTTAGTAGATGATATGAGACAGAGAATAGCTGGTGTTTTTTGAGTCTGTGTAAGATATGTGTTTAAGACCTAGGATCCTCTTTGTGAGGTACTCTTGTGGCCTCTCCAGCTGTTGCAGGTGTCTAGTGAGGTACATGCCAAATGAGGCATTATACTCTATGACCAGTCTAATGAGGGAAGAGTAGAGAGAAATGATGACCTCTTTCTTCCTGGATGCAAAACCCTTGGTAATGAGATGTGCCACACAGAAAATTCTGACCACAGTGGCAACGTGGTGGTCGAAGGAGAGGCTGCTGTCAACTACTGTCCCCAGATCTCTTGTAATGCCTCCAATGTTCAGTGGGCTCCCATCAATGTGGTAATTAGTGGGAACTGAGTTTTTCCCAAAGGGGATGATGATGCATTTTTTTTGGCATTAAGCTTAAGGTCATGGTTTCAACACCAGTCATTGGTCTCAGTGAGGCCTTTCTGTAAGATGCCTGCATCACTTGGGGAGTTAATAATGGCTCCCAGCTTGCAGTCGTCTGTGAATTTGGTCAGCCAGAGTCCCCCTGTGTTGGCCTTGACTTCTGAGAAGTAGATGCCAAACAGGAGAGGACCCAGGACCAATCCCTGTGGGACTCCACTCGTGACTGGTCAGCAGTCTGACTTGGAGTCTGCTAATTTCACACTGCGGGTTCTATCTGTGAGCCAATTTGCAACCCACCTAATGATATAGGACTTGATGCCTAGTTTGCTGAGTTCATCAATAATTCCTGAGTGAGGAATGATATCAAAGGCCTTGGCCAGATCGAGGTAGGCTGTATGAACTGCCTTACCTTCATCCACCACTCTGACGACTGACTCAAAAAAGTCAACCAGATTCAGCAGGCATGATCTACCTTTCACAAAACCAAATTGCATGGGATCTTGAGTTTGGAGATTCCCTGTATCCTTGTTAATTAGGTCTATGATGATGCGGTCCATAGTCTTACATATCAGACTCGTCAGGCTAATAGGGAGATAATTACCAGGGTCTGTAGTCATTCCTCCTTTATGGAGAAGGATGACTGTAGCAGTGCGCTATTCGGTAGGGACAAAGCCTGAGGTGAGACTGTGAGTGAACAGAGCACACAGATATGGTGCCAGTTCACTTTGTAATTCATTGTCTGGTCCCATGGAAGCTGTATTCTTGGCCTTGACAATGCAGCTTTAATCCATGCTGCAGTAATGCTGGGTGCCTGGCATTCTTCCAGTTTTGAGATTGGTCCTTTAGGGGGTGAGAGATGGGTAAAGTTAGCACTGAATCGGTCGCCCAGTATGTTGGCAATATCTGTTGGCTCAGTATAGGAGGTACCATTGTGCACTATCTCAGAGCAAATCTGGGTATTGCCATGGAGATTCTTGATATAATTATAGAAGGCTTTGTGGTGGTTTTTAGTGTCTGCCACAACTCTGCCTTTATAGCTGGCTTTGGAAGTTTTGTTGAGGGATCTCAACTTTTTGTTGAGGCAAATAAGGGAATTTTTCCAGTCTTGGGATTTCACCTTTTTCTGCAACAGTTTCTTCCTTCTGTTGTAGAGTTAATTAATGGCAGGGGACCATCAGACTTACTTCCTTTTTTGTAGGAGAGCTTCTTATTTCTGTTGGGTATGGCTAGTTCCATGCATTTATGTATGTGTTCATACAGTGCATTGGTGTATGATTTGGCAGTCATGCATCTATTTTCCATTGGCATGGATGCTGTGAAGTTAGCCACCTCTGTTCTTAGGAGTCCAAAGTCAGCTTTGGAGAAGTTTTTCATGGTGGATACATTTGCAGGTGGTGTGGGTGAGATGAGGATTTCCATGGTGTTTAGTTTGTGGTCAGATCTGACAAGACAGGAGTTGACTATTGGTGTAGAGCAATTATTGCCCATGTTAGTAATAACAAGGTCAAGGATGTTGCTTCCTCTAGTGGGGGTAAGAATGAGTTGGTCCAGGGAATTGGAAATGATGAATTCCAGGAAGCGTTGGACCAGTGCTTTGGTACATGAGTAGTTTTCCCAGCTGATGGAGGGGTAGTTGAAGTCACCTAGTTTCAGAGTGCTAGGTTGGATCTTAATAGTTTCCAGGGTGCTTAGGAATGTGGAGTGAGAGTCTTGGGACATGGTTGGGGACCTACAGTAGGCTACGACTTGAATCGCCATCTTACCCAATGTTAGTTGTACCTGGAGTATCTCAGATGCATTATGCTGGGCTACTGGTCTGGAGGTGTGCATATCTTTTATGAATATGGAGATGCCACTGCCTTTGGAGCTTCAGTCCATGTTCTGGGGCCGAAAGGTGTGGAATGCGTTATAGCCTGGTAGTGCAGGGGTGCTTTCTGCTGCTTTAAACCAGGACTCCATTACAGCACAAATGTCAATGTTCTCCATTTTGAGGAGTGCTTTGAGTGAGTGCATCTTGAGATTTAGACTTCTAGCATTGAGCAGCATGACCCTCAGATTGCATTTATTTATAGCTTTTACAGTGGTAATTTGGTCTTTGGAACACCACCTAAAAAAAGCACTATAGGGTTGTCAAGAGACTTAGCCAGTACCCGGAAACCCAGGGGTGACAGATGCAGGCCATCTCTGGCACAGCATCGAGATCTGTCAATCATGTCATCCCAAGCAGACAGATACTGGATCCCCTTAGAATGACAGCAGAAACTTAGCCAATTGTTGACATCAATCATTTTCTGTTTGTACTACTGTATAATTCTGGGTGATGGTAGGATGCTTCTCAGGGCTAGGGTCATACCTGCCTGGGCCACATAATCCAGGAGTTCCACCATGTCTCTTTTCATGTAGTCCAGGGAGGTGCATTTCAGGTCATTCACACCCACATGGACAATGCCAGAGTTATACGTGTACTTGTGGAGTGACCTGAGTGCGTGTGTTATGTGTCAAATTCTGGCACCTGATAGACAGGTGACTGTTACCTTCTCCTTATTCAACCTAGTGAGCGGGACATCAGTGTGCCTCACTATTGAGTCATCTATGATTATTGTATTGGGTAAGCTGCTTTGCCTTAGGGGCTTAGGTTGAGAGGCACACTGTGTAGGTGAGCTAAGTGTCTTGTGGTTTGTGCTGTGTTGTTTTGGTTGAGTGCATTTCTGCCTTGGAGGTCTTTGCTGTTTGAGTAGATTTCTATTGAGATCCTCCATGAAGGTCGATGTGTGCGTTGTGTTTTTATGTGAGGGCTGTGGTGGTGGGTGTTCTGGAGGGCTATCTGTTCCATGTGGTGTGGTGCAGGTGTTGACCTTCTCCTCTTGACCAGCTGGAGAGTGCATGGCTTCCAATAAGTGCATCTCTCATAAGTCTGAGTGTTGGGAGATAAGAAGAGAGGATTGTCTGTGTACGAGGCAGTTGCTACACTGCCTCAGAATGCTCAAGTGCACCAGGTTAATAGGAGAAAGTACAAGAAACTGACCTTTAGACATGCCAGAAGGGATGGTCATCATTACTAAGTACTGCAGCCGTTTCCTTATGGGATGTCTAGTGCTGATAGCACTTTGTGTGCTACATTAATTGCTACAAAAAGCTTGATGAAGTGTTAGGCCCATAGCAGATTACTAAGCTGACTATTGCAATGAAAGGGCAATCTCTAAGACACCTATCTGTCTCTCCAGCATGTTTTGTTTGAGTTGCCAAGTTTAGATCTGTAGACTGAGTGACCCTCATGCTGTTTGAGTTGTGGATGTGTAGCAGCTCCATCAGTGCTGTATTTCTGAGTGCACTGTAGGTCAGGCATAGGTAACTCCTTAATACTCAGTAAGAGACACAGTAAAGGGATAGGACTTTTAGTCTATCTGCATAGCACATTTACACCCTGTATTTTCTTTCTAAGGAACCTCTGAGGTTGCTCCAGCTGCTGTAAGTGCTTATTTAAGTACATGCAAATGGTGCACTGTACTCAATTATTGGTCTAATGAGGGCTGAGTACAACAGGATTATAATTTTCATGGATATGGATGCCATACCTGTACTTATAAGTTGTGCCATATAAAAGGATTTTCTCACCACTGTGGACACATGGCAAACAAAGTTCAATCTACTATCTGTCTGCATACCAAGATCTTTCACCTCTGAGTCTACTCTTAGGGGCATGCTAATGATGTTGTAATTTGCAGGGGTATTTGACTTCCCAGAGAGTATGATAATGCATTCTTGATCCCTTCTGCTAGCTCCCTTTCAGATTTAGCCTTTTTGCCCTTGCCGGGTTTGCTGTTTTCTTTGCCTCCTTGTGCTGTGCTTCTCCACCTTCCAAACCTCTCCTTTCCCCTACCTGCAGGCTCTATCTTGTGCCCTAATTGCAGGCCCTGTCTTTTTCCCTAATTGCATGTCTCACATTTATTTGCAATCATACTGTCTTTCTTCCTTTTTGCTTCATCCTCAACCCCTCATGAACAGACCTTAGTACGTCATCCCTAATCTATTCCTATGGCTTGTTTACCCCTTCTATTTTCTCCTAGTCTCTTAACTTATCTTTGATCACTTCCACAGCACTACATAATCCACTCCCTAAAATCCCACATCATCACCTTCACCTTTTTAATTTATCCTTGCCCTATCTCTAAACTAGATTTAACCTGAACATCCATGACATCCTCTGCATTAGTTTGGACCACATCCAGATAATGTCCTTTTTAATGCAGTCATACACTAGCTGAGTACATTTCTCATTATCCAATACTTTGTATGACTCATTTGACCTCCCTGTCTTGTACTTAGACCTTCCCAGTCTGCCAATAGCATATTTTGATCCCCAAGGAGCATCTCCCTCTTCTTCCCACACCAATTCTTTATTCTCTCCTCCAGTTTCTCATTGTTGTAGCTGGTGGATGATCCAGTAGTATTAATCTACCCACCACATCACTCCTTTTACCTCAATGGTCATCACTCAGTCTATGCTACATTTCTCACTGCTGCAACAGGCTTCAACTTGTAAGTGAATGGTAAATATAAAATATTTACTTTCTGATCAAGTCTTAAGCATGCAAACTAATTCTTCATTGTCTTAAAAGGATTCTTCATGGAAAGTGGTTAATTTGGGATCCACTGTGGGCTGGGGCTTACTGCTACTGAACGTTTGCTAAATTTCCACTGATATAAAACAGCTGATATAACATCTCAAGAATAGGTAAGAAAACCCAGCAGACACTCAACATCACAAAGATTGTGTTCTGAAGAAAGATGTTTTGGTTTAATAGCTTGGTTTCTTAATAAGAGAAAGCGTATTCAGTAATGCATTATATAATAATAATGTTTTGTGAACCTATTTGTTGAGTGGTTATTCCTTCTGGATACAATTGTTCATTTCAGGTGTGACCCAGGAGTACAGTACATTTAAGTGGCTTGCTCAGAGTCATACAGTAGGCAAATAAGAGTGGAAGGAATCAAACCCTGTACATTCAGCAGAGAAAACAGCTCATTAGCAGCTCAGAGCTTTAATATGCTGTGTAGTAAAATTTGTATGAAACTGGAATGGTTCTGCTTTGCGTGCAACTCATTTAGGCACAATACTATAACCTTTGTTTATGCATCCTCATCCTCAACCCCATTTTTCTCATTCTTCTACAAGGAGTCAGGGTGTTGCATCAATTGTTGTCACATCACTCAATTCAAAGCCACTTTCCTATCTTCTTTGAAACTGAAGGTCTGACTGCTGCAGGTCTTCTCTTACACAATCCATTGTCTTTTGGCTAGATGTCTTCCCGTCCGTTTGCTTTCTTCATGTCTTTCCCAAATCCTCTTTGCCTAAGTCATCTTCTGTTTTCCTGCACAGGTGAATGAACCACTGCAATCTGTTCTCCTTCATCTTTTCTGAAACTGGGCATTCTTTGGCTTATTCTCTGATGTCCTTATTTCTTCATCTGTCCCAGATTAGACGTCTGCCTCAGGCACTTCATCTCCATCACCTCTAGTCTCCCCAACTGCTTTGCCTTCACTACCTAGGTTTCTGTAGCATGCATTAGTACTGGTTGCACCACTGTTTTGTACACCTTACTTTTTAGCTTCTTTCACATTCTTCTGCTATACAATAACTTGACCATCTGATAGATTCATAGGTAAGTACTAGGCTAGCTGCCCTTATGGACCATTTTTTAAGCCAAGCTGATTTCCCCTTGGTGAGAATCAAGCCCTGTATGTCTTCTGTGTGAGGTAAACACCTTAACCATTATGCCAAGCCCTTATGCAGGTAACTATTAGAATAACTGCCCTTCTACACAATTTTAAGCCTAGCCGGTTTCCATCAAAGGAGAGAATCAAACCCTGTACCTTCTGTCTGTGAGGTAAACACCTTAACCATTATGCTGACAGTGTCAGTTGGCTGCAGCCTCTCTGATTCTAGCTTTGACCTCATCATTCAGGCTGTCCCTCTCCTCAACCACTCCTCACAGATACTAGAAGCTGTCAACCTGCTCCTCTAACTTCTCTTGTATCTCAGTTTTTATTTCTTTCTGATTTCCCCATCTGTCAACAAGACACATGACAACTGTTTTTTTCTCTACTCAGTTTCATCCTATGTGTTTTCAGTTTTGCATTCCAGTCCCCTGTGATTTTGCTGAAGTTCCTGTTCAGAATCTACTTGTAGTACCAAATCATCTGCATACAGCAATTTTTTTATCTGTCCTAGCTGATCTGTTTGCTGGGGTCGATATTATGATATTGCATGCTTAGAAGTGTGAACGACATAATCGACCCCATGTAAGCAAAAGCTTACAACGTCGAAACCTCAGAACAGCGATTTTTTTTCCAAGGGGAAAAAAATCGCTGTTCCGAAAAAAAAAACCCTGTAAAACATTACATAATGTGGGGCTGAAGCCCCCCCCCCCTTCTTAAATCTATCAACTCTGAGATCGCACTACAGTGCTGAAAATGGCAAAGTAGTGAAAGCGGCCAAGTGAATTCTTTCCCAGGGAAAGAATTCGCTGAAAAGCCGCTTTGCTATTTTGCTTTTTCATGCTTTTCAGTTCGACAAACATGCATTCAACAACCTGTGTCTGCAACAGTGTAATAGGGAGCCGTTTGTTGATGTAGTCCATTACTAGTATGAAGAGCAATGGCTATGGAGATGAACCCTGGTGCAAATCCACTTCCAGTAGGATCCTCTCTGTGAGGCCAAATACTGTTTGTACTTGAGTCATTGGGTCCTTGTATACAATCTGCACTAATTCAACCAATGTTTCTCGAACATTGAACCACCACAGGGCTGCCCAAATCAGCTTTCTTGGAACCTTGTCATATGCTTTCTCCATGTCTAGGAAGACCCAGTTGCACTCATTCCTCATCTCCTACTTCTCCAGGACCTGTAAACATTGGGCCAGTTGTGCTGCATCATCAACTGAATCCAAATTGCTCATCTCCTATCTTGCTTTCTACTACTCTGCATATTTGTTTATCCTTCACCCTCTCCAGCATTTTCATGCAGTGTGACAAGGAGTTTGATACCACTGCACTGCCCACAGCTGTCAATATCACCTTTGTTCATATACAATGGTACAAGAATGCTTATTCACCAGTCATCTGGGATACACCTTTCTCTTCATATCACTATTGAGAGCTCTTAGTAGCCATTTCTTTAACTCACCCAACACCTTGCTCATACTCACTGTGGCTTCATCTGACCCTACTGTTTGCCCTGAATTCTGAATTTTCCTTAGTGCTGCCCTTATGTTTTCCAGGGTGGGTTCTTCTTCCTCTTTCACTATAGGCTATGTATTAGGCACTATGGCTTCTCTGGGGTTCTCTTCATTCAGAATATGCTGGAAGTAATCCTTCCATCTGCCACTGATGTCCTCTAAAATGGTGCGCAGATTGTTGCTGGCAACCATTATGAATGATATCTATAGGAATATTTGTCTGAACACATATATACTTACTGCATAAAATCAAAACCAAAGGGTAAAAAACAGACAACCCAATTAGTAAAAATTAGAAGAAACACCCAGCCACGGAACTGAGGTGGTGCTTCTGCAGTAGCATTGTCGCCTCACAGTAAGACGCTGTCCACTTCAATTCTCAGCTAGAGCATCTTCTGCGTGGAGACATGTGTGAATGGGTGTACCTTCGTTGAAGGTTGTGCGTCAGGGCTGGCGACTCGGCACGTAAAAATCAAATGCCAATCATTAGCGGACCGGAGTTCCACTGTGGCGACCCCTAACTGGGAAAAGCCGAAAGACATAAACAAACCCAGCCAAGCTAGCATCTTTACTGTGAAATACCTTAAGCATCCTTTGGGAGGCCTATGGTTTATATACACATGACCCTTTACAGAGATACCTCTGTTTCAGCTATATGGCTTCTGAATGTCCATGACATTTTACTTTTTTAAGTCTTTATTGGTACATTCAAACCACTAAAGCCAAACTGTTAAGATACCATGTTTCATAATTTTTTTCTTACCTCATCAGTACAGCATAATTGCTTGAACATACTTTGGAAACAAAGAGCTTAAAACCAAGCCTCATGTACATTATGGTAACTGCAAAATACTCCAGATAACATCCAAACCACATGGTGAAAAGATCATATAGACAAACTATTTAGTAAAAACAAGAAGATCCAGCCAAGCTTGAGTCTTGTACCTTAAACCTTGATAGTGGAGGCACAGGGGATATATATAAAATTACCCTTCACTCTTAAATTTCTCCAAGTCTTTTGGTTTCTAATACCTAACAGGAATGGACCCATTCCTAAGTGAAAGTATGATTAAAGTTTGTGAAATTAGCATTGTTTCAGTCCTTGACGTGAGCCAAAAGAGCTGTTTGCAACACCTGCAATGTGCCCAGAACTGACTCCTGCAATTCATATGGAGATACGTGCATCAACAGCATATCTAAATAAGAATAAGACTGTAAATTATTATTTTTTTATGTGACACATTGCCTCTACTGTTATTGGAAGTGTGTATCCTTCTTCTACACTGCCTTCATTTCTGCCTGTAAATCCTGATATTTTATGACATTGTGCCTCTCTGTATGTAAGACATTATAATCACTGGGTGTAGCAGTTTCAGTGATTGATGCTACTTTCGCCTTCTTTTCATGGACCGCTATATCTGATTTTCTTGCATGTTTTTTTTTTTTTTTAACTGTTGGTAATGGGTGATTCCATGTAATATAAATTTCATCATTCTTTATAATGCTTTGTGGGTGATGTTTCCAATGTTTCTCAGCTACTTCAATACTGCCATGTTTGCACAATCCCCAGTGCAACAGTCCTGCCACATTATTGCGTCTTTCAGTATACAGGACCTCTGCCATTAGTGTATCACATCCGGCAACAAAATCTGTGACTGTTTCCAATTCTGTTTTACAGAAACTACATATGTCTGTTCCTTCCACATGTTCAATGGACTTTGTAAACCATCGTGTACATAGCCCACTCTCCTGGGTTGCTAATATTAACTTTTCATCTTTTGGCTTAATTTCCCTTCTCTTTAACCATTCCTGCATCAGATCCTGATGAACATGAGGTTGTTCCAAGAGTTTTCTCTACTTGCAACTATATTTATGCCTTTTCTACACTTATTGCCTTCTCATCGGTGTTCGTCAAAATCCACTGCCAATCATTAGTGGACTGGAGTTCCGCTGTGGCGACCCCTAACCGGGAAAAGCCGAAAGACAACAACAACATTGCCTTCTCATCTGAGCCTTCTCCTTATATTCTTTCTTTTCTTTTTTTGGCAAATTTAGTTGCTGCCTCATTTCTTTCTACCTCTGGCTTGGTTTCCATTCCTGCTTGACACCGATATGCTTCTGCCAAACTAAGCTGGGAAATCATCTTAGATTTGTTCTCTTCACATTTCAAAACTTTCACTATGTTTTCATCTGATGAGGTCAGCAGACATGTATGCAGTCCTGTGACTGCAGATCTATACATGTAAACAATTTCGAGGAGACCCACCATCCCTCCTTCAGAACAAGAGATATATAATCTTGGTATACACTGATTTTTATATATCATCTGATAAGAGTGAAGCATTTTTCTCATCTTCATGTCCAACTCATCCATTTTAGGGCCAGCCAATCACCCCAAAACTGTAAGTCAGAATAGGAAGAGTAAATTGGTTTATAGCTTGGACTTTGTTCCCAAAATGTCAGGACTGTTTTCAATATTAACTTTAGTCTTCTAAAATATTCCTTACTGAGTTTTATTTGCATTTGTTCATGTTTTACTGTCGATTCTTTATAAATTCCCAAATATTTACACACTCCCTCCTGCTCAAGTTCCTTTATATCACATTCCTGTCCCGGACTTATATTTTCTTGGTACTGCAGCCTTCCTGCTTTAAATGTTGCTTTTGCACATTTATTAAGACCAAATGACATCCTTGTACCATCTGAGAAAGTTTTGACCACTTCCAGTTGTGCTTCCAGCTCCTCAACTGATGAAATATGCAGTTTTACATCATCCAAAAAAAAAAGAATATGAGAAGTCTTTACACATCGTTGTTGTTGTCAGGGTGCCAAACTGTAACCATGACCTAATCTGTTAAGTAGATAGCTTAATAGGCCAAGAGAAAATAGAAGAGCTGTAGTGACACAGTCACCATGGAATATCCGCCTTTGAATTTTTATCCCTGAAATAATTTGTCCTTTATCATGGCTTAGCTGCAAAGTGCTTTGCCACTGTTTCATGGTCACTGTAATGTAATTGATTAATGCAGAGCATACCTTATACATGTGTAAGTACTCATTTACCCATGAATGTGGGATGCAGTCAAATGCTCTTTTGTAATCTGACCATACCATGCTTACATTTTTCCCCTTTTTACAAATCTCCATTATGATTTGCTTAACAACAAATGATCCTTTGTTCCATGTGACTTTCTTTAGTTAACATTTTGTTCTATTGCCATGATTGAGTTTACTCCTAAATGACTATAAACTCTGTCGGCATCACTTCCAGTATACAGTTTATACATTGTCGGAAGGCAGATTATTGGTCTATAGTTTTTAGAATAGCTTTCAGGCTCACTCTTAAGGAGAAGTGTCACTTTTCCCTGGAGTTAACCAAGATGGTGTGTGTTTGAAGTGTGCATATAAATAGTTCTTTCTCATGACTAAATCTTCGTGCAAAGATGTTAATACTTTTAGCCATAAGCTAGGTACTGCATCCGGGCCTGGGGTTTTTTTCATTTAGGAGCTTTTCTTAATTTCATTTCACTTTCTCTGACTGTCACTTCACCCATTTCATATCCTGTACATCTGAACTGCCTGCTGTTTTTTTTACTTCTTTCCATTCAGCATCTTTGTTATGCTCCACAGTGTCTTCATCGATATTTCTCCAAAATGTGTCTATTTCTTCTTTTTTGGTGGTGCTTCTTTTTCTTTTACCTTGTTTCCCAATTCTCTATAAAATTTTGGGATAATCAATTAACTGCTTATTTTGTACTTTTCCTTTGTATTTGTCTGCATATCTTCTAAGTTTTAATGCCTGTGCTGATATCTTTTCGTTTATTTGCAATAGTGTACAGTAGATCATTGTCTGCTGTAATCATGCAGAATTGTTTTATCACCTCTTTCTAAGTTGTTGTATCTTTCAGCTTTTCCCGGTTAGGGGTCACCACAGCGGAACTCTGGTCCGCTAATGATTGGCAGTAGATTTTTACGTACTGAGTTGCCAGCCCTAACGTACAACCTTCAACGAAGGTACGCCCATTCACGCATGTCTCCACACAGAAGATGCTTTAGCTGAGAACCTCTTTCTAAGTATTTTTGTTAATATGTTCCCTGTTC